>NW_026057578.1:44766790-45066790 GCF_023721935.1 Panthera uncia | reverse complement strand
GAATTAAAATAAAATTAAAAATAAATCAAAATACCTCAGTGGCTTAGCCAACAAATGATAATGAAATTTGAAGATGTAGAGTGTATGTAGGAGCATTTTATGCCCTGTTCAATATGCCCTAAGCTTGCCTCTAATTTTGGCTTTGGTAGGTATCTCCACCATTTTTGTGGCCCACTTCAAAAACCCCTCACAAAGCTTCACCTCCCCTGTTAGGGTTTTGGAGCCATGATTAGCTGCAGGTGCCCCCAAGTAGGCTTGAGCCAATGTCTCCAAGGGCAAACCTCACTCAGTGGCTGATAAGAGTTAAAAAATAAATTTCTCAACTTTTAGTCTTTTGAAGGAAAAATATAGCAGTGCATTCTACATGATTTTCCAACATAACTTAACCTCAATTCTCACAGCAGTAATAATATTAATGAACATTTTTCTGAATTTTCTTTTATAAGACTTTTCCCATTTCCTCCTTAGAATCACCTTCCAAATAAATTACTAGCACTCATGTCCCTAACTCAGGTTCAGATTTTGCAGGATCCAAACTAAAGTAGTATATAAATTTGTCTCCTTGTTTTCATTTCATCTTAGACAAAATTCTTGCTCTTTGGTAAAATCCCATTGCCCCAAAGACATACTTTCTTTATTATAGGCAGTTGCTTTATTATTCTTTTATCTCAGAGTACCAAGTGAGACTATTCCATAATCATAAATATTTCAAGTTTCAACTGGCTAAGACTGTACCATGTGAACATTCATGTGCCACATAAACTGTGAACCATGAGCAATGGGGCATCCCATTGGTAAGATTTTTTCCATTGGTAATATTAATAGAAATAGCTACTTATTTATTGACAATCTTCTCTGTGTCATGCCTTCTGATCTATATACTTACTTGGAGTGTTTCTGAAAAGTAGGCATTAACAATCCCACTTTATGGGATTGATGTTGAGCCTTATCCAGCTAATGAGTGGTGTAGCGGACATCCAACCTAGATATTCATGGATCCAAATTCCATGTTCTTTCTGTGGGTCTGGAATTTGGGGTTTCCTCCAGGTTTTACAAATTTTCTCTGTGTCCTATTTGGTTTTCAGTCAATTAGTCCACCATTGGGTATGTGCCATAGTCATTGTACACTAGAGAAAAAGAAATATCCGGACCTTTAGAGAGCTATTTGATATAGATGTGAGCTGACAGGGATGTCAGAGTTAGATCCTATTAGAATGGCCACTTATTAGAATGAGGTTTATGCAGACCAGGTGACAAATTAAATTCTGGTCCATGTTCATCTCATAGTATTTCCAGTGGGTCCTCATATCCATCTTAGGGTTATTTACTCAGTACTCAGATGCATAGTCAGCGTGGAGATCCTTAGCAACTGGAAGAATCCTTACATTTACTCCTTGTTATGGGGATTAAGAGATATTATGGAAGGAAAGTCCAAGGAGAAGGCTTTGAAACTGTTCCTCCCCTGTCCTGGCCAAGATGGAATCATGACACATCCAGGAGGAAGTGCATCACTTTAAGAATTCAAGGATGGTGGCCCCCATTATATACTTAATCTAATTAACCTGTATGAGCTTTTGTAAAAGCCAAATGGATTACGGCAGATGACAGTGAACTACCATAAATTTAACCAGGTGATACCTCTAGTTATAGGTGTAATGTTGAATATGGAATCTTAATGGAACAGATAAATGTAGCTTTTGAAAGAGTGCCTGGGTGGCTCAGTTGCTTAAGCGTCCAACTTCAGCTCAGGTCATGATCTCATGTTTCATGGGTTCAAGCCCCACATCAGGCTCTGTGCTGACAGCTCAGAGCCTGGAGCCTGCTTCAGATTCTGTGTCTCCCTCTCTCTTTGTCCCTCCCCTCTCATATTCTGTCTCTCTCAATTAAGAAATGTCAAAAAAAATTATATGAAATTTATTGTCAAATTGGTATCCATACAATACCCAGTGCTCCTCCCAACAGGTGCCCTCCTCAATACCCCTCACCTACCCCACCCTCCCTCCCACCCCCCATCAACCCTCAGTTTATTCTCAGTTTTTAAGAGTCTCTTATGGTTTGGCTCCCTCCCTCTCTAACCTTTTTATTTTTTTTCCTTCCCCTCCCCCATGGTCTTCTGCTAAGTTTCTCAGGATCCACATAAGAGTGAAAACATATGATATCTGTCTTTCTCTGTATGACTTATTTCACTTACATAACACTCTCCAGTTCCATCCATGTTGCTACAAAAGGCCGTATTTCATTCTCTTTCATTGCCACGTAGTATTCCATTGTGTATAGAAACCACAACTTCTTTATCCATTCATCAGTTGATGGACATTTAGGCTCTTTCCATAATTTGGCTATTGTTGAGAGTGCTGCTATAAACATTGGGGTACAAGTGCCCCTATGCATCAGCACTCCTGTATCCCTTGGGTAAATTCCTAGCAGTGCTATTGCTGGGTCATAGGGTAGCTCTATTTTTAATTTTTTGAGGAAACTCCACATTGTTTTCCAGAGCGGCTGCACCAGTTTGCATTCCCACCAACAGTGCAAGAGGGTTCCCGTTTCTCCACATCCTCTCCAGCATCTATAGTCTCCTGATTTGTTCATTTTAGCCACTCTGACTTGCATGAGGAGATATCTGAGTGTGGTTTTGATTTGTATTTCCCTGATGAGGAGTGACGTTGAGCATCTTTTCATGTGCCTGTTGGCCATCTGGATGTCTTCTTTAGAGAAGTGTCTATTCATGTCTTCTGCCCATGTCTTCACTGGATCATTTGTTTTTCAGGTGTGGAGTTTGGTGAGCTCCTTATTGATTTTGGATACTAGCCCCTTGTCCGATATGTCATTAGCAAATATCTTTTCCCATTCTGTTGGTTGCCTTTTAGTCTTGTTGATTATTTCCTTTGCTGTGCAGAAGCTTTTTACCTTGATGAGGTCCCAATAATTCATTTTTGCTTTTAATTCCCTTGCCTTTGGAGATGTGGCAAGTAAGAAATTGCTGCAGCTGAGGTCAGAGAGGTTTTTTCTTGCTTTCTCCTCTAGGGTTTTGATGGTTTCCTGTCTCACATTCAGGTCCTTCATCCATTTTGAGTTTATTTTTGTGAATGGTGTAAGAAAGTGGTGTAGTTTCATCCTTCTGCATGTTGCTGTCCAGTTCTCCCAGCACCATTTGTTAAAGAGACTGTCTTTTTTCCATTGGATATCTTCTCTTGCTTTGTCAAAGATTAGTTGGCCATATTTTTGTGGGTCCAATTCTGGAGTCTCTATTCTATTCCATTGGTCTATGTGTCTGTTTTTGTGCCAATACCATGCTGTGCTGATGATTACAATGTGGCTTTTGGTACTTGGTATGCATCTATTGCACTTGCAAATGTGTTATTTTCAATTCCTATCAGGAAGAAGCTTCAAATGCAGTTCGATTTTACATGAGAAGGACAACAGTACACATTTCCCTGTACTCATCTTATTAACTGATTTTAACTGGGGTTTGATAAATGTTTTTTGAATGAATGAATAGAAACACTGAACCAGGAAGTATCCAAATTTCTAGGACTCAGGTCGCTGACTCCACTTTTGTCCTCAGGTTCTATTTGCTGGTTCATCAGGTCAGCCTAAGAAAAAGAAAAGATTTCTCTCCAAAGTCCCTTCATTAAGAGTAATTATGGTATGGGACATTTTTCTTTTCTTTTTCTGTTTTGACACAATTTCAGACTTAGAGAAAAATGTTGAGAATAGTGTAAAAAATCAAAACTCCAATGAGTTACCAGCTCAAAATTCCTAGGGTGGCTAAAATAAAAAAGACAATAGCAAGTGTTAGCAAGAACGTGGAGAAATTGGAACCGTCCATACACTGTTGGTGGGAATGTGAAATGGTACAACCACTGTGGAAAACAGTGTGACAGTTCCTCAACAGGTTAAACATTGAGTTAGCATATGACCAGAAATTCCACTCCTACCTATACATCCAGGATAAATGAAATCTCTGTTTATATACTTGCATATTAATGTTCATAATAGCTACAAAGCAAAAACAATCCAAATGCCCATCAATTGATGAATGTATAAGCAAAGTGTGATGTATCCATGCAACAGAATATTATTTGTCAAAAAAAAGAAATGAAGTACTATATGTGCTACAAACCCTTAAAACATCATGCTAAATGAAAGAAACCAATCACGAGGAACTACATATTTATATTAAGTACCCAGAATAGGCAAATCTATAGAGACAAAGAATAGATGTATCTTTTGTGATATTGATAGTTTTGAAGGGTACAAGTTAGCTATTTTGTGGAATCTCCCTCAATTTGAGTTCACATGATGTTTCTCATGATTAGATTAAGGGCATTGTATTTCAGACAGGAAGACCCCAGAATGGTTGTTGTATGCTTTTCACTGCATCCTATAAAGAGGTGCACTAAGCACCTGGGTGGCTCAGTAGGCTAAACATCCCACTCTTGGTTTTGACTCAGGTCATGATCTCACGGTTCATGACTTAGAGCCCCACATCAGGCTCCTTGCTGTGGGTGCTAAGCCTGCTTGGGATTCTCTCTCTCCCCCTCTTTCTCTTCCCCTGATCTGCTCTCTCTCTCTTTCTCTTTCATAATAAATAAGTAAACTTAAAAAAAAAGAGGTGTGTGATATCCAGTCCAATTACTGGTTGTGATCATTCTGATCACTTGGTTAAAGAATTGCCTACTAGGCTTCCTCACCATGAATTTACTGTTTCCTTTGTAATGAATAACATCCTGTGAGGAGGGGTTATCCTGAGGCTGTATAAGTAACCTTACAATAGAACATTTTGGTCATGGATATTATGCAACCACTAAGTCCAATCAGAAGGGAGGGAACCTGGTTTGTCAGAAACTGCTGTATACCTGGCCCTTCTAGGAAGAGGACCCAATTGACTCTGCACCAATTTTAACTCTGCAGTTGAGTGGAATAAACACAACAAAAGGCTGCTTCTCCTCAGACAAGAGCTGGGACTCAAGAACTGAAAAACTGGGGAAGCTTTCTGCCTCCTTTTCTGTTAAACACACACAAGCCTTGCCCTACCTTCCTCCCAGCTCCAGGGATCCCTTGCCCTTTTAGGAAATAACACAAAAACTGATGCTCACTCACAAAAGGGACCTTGAATTTGACTGCATTAGACAAAGTAAAACCACTGTCACTGCAATTAAACACCTCTCTTCTAGACTGACAATTATTTGAGGTCTGGATGTCCAGTTTGTCTTTGTGGCTTTTCACCTTTCCCTGCTTCTTCCTCTGGCAAAGTCCTCTGCTTCCCTCAGTTCCTGGCTAAAATGTCATCTTCCCAAGGAACACTTTCTGGACACCAGTACTCACCCCAGACTGGATTAGTTCTACCTCCCCTGTCATCTCTCCTCTTGACTGTTCCTTTCCTGCTTGCACCCCAACAGAAATGAACTCACATTGAGTGTGATTGTTTAGTGGGTGGCAAGCTCACTTGCTAGATCCAATACTCCAATGTGAAACTGTCTTGCTCCTGCACAGTGCCCAGAAGTCAATATTTGCATATGGACAAATGAATGAATAAATGAGTGATTTACAAGCACTTCACCTCTCTTCCCAGAATCTACTGCATATTGTGGTGGGCTGCATGATGGCTCCCTAGCGAGGCCCAAGTCTTGATGCCCAGAACCTATGAATGTTACTTTATAATGGCAAAAGGGACTTTTCAGATAAGATCAAGTTAAGGATCTTGAGATGAGGAAATTATCCTGGATTCGCCAGGTGTCAATGCATTCACAGTGGTCATTATAAGAGGGAGAGAAGGGGATGTGAAGACAGAAGCAGAGCTTGGTGTGATGAATCTATGAGCCAAGGAATGCTACAGCCTCTAAAATCTGGAAGAGGCAAGTAATGCATTCTCCCCTGGAACCTCTAGGAGAAATCCAGGCCAACTGATCCCTTGGTTTCAGTTCTCTAATTCTCATTTTGGACATCTGACCTCCAGAACTATAAAAGAATAAATTTGTATCTCACAGCCATGCAACTGGCATTGAGATCATGCCAATGTTAATGACCCTCATTGTCTCTCTGGGAAGCTCTTATTGGAGGTCAAAAATATGTTTGGCATGGTGATGGCACAACACATTGTCAGAGAAAGAATGAACCCAGTAGAATTGGTAGAAAGAGAAAATAACCTACGTGTAATATAGAATTCAAAGAAATATTTTTTTAAAGAAAGAATTTGTCTCAGATTTCTTAACTCTGCTATTCATAAGGAAGGCAGATCTAATTTGCTAAAAGATAATATCAAGAATTCATAGCACCAGGTTTGTTACCATTCCCACACTGGTATTGTGATCCTGTGATATCAAGCGATACAAAGACTTCCCAGGATGCTATCAGATCCAGCTAGAAAGAAAAAAGCCCGTTAACTTTGTGCAATAGGCTGGTTATAGAAGAGATTGTGGCTCTGTGTCTGTCTATGGCCAATTCCGTGTGTGCTGTGCTTTGTGATTAGATCCATTTGCTATCTTCTTGGAATGAATCGGGAACCACAGCTCATCTCGGACAACAGGGAGGGGGTTGCTTTTCAGCTGAGCGAGGGAAAGGGGGTCAGTTCATAGGCATTGCCCATGATTCAGATAAGTTACAGAGACCTGACTCCTAGGCAGTAATTTTGCTGACTCGGGACTCAAGTGTCACTGTGTCAAGTTCCTCCTTCCGTGAAAAGATGCTGTGAGGACTGAGTGGAATGCGCAATTGGAAACACTTGGCCAATGGGACCATAAGCAAGAGATTATACACCATTTATACCATTGTTATAGACTCGGGCTTTTCAGGATAGGGAGAGAGAGAGACCAGTCACTGTCTGGAAAGAAGGTCTCCAGAGAAGGGGACTCTGGTCGGTGCTTAGGCAAGCCAGGTACTTGGGATGAAACATGTAAAGAGAAACTGTTTTCCAATCAGGGCCTGGACTCTGGGGCCTAGTGGTAATTAGGATCATGGAGTCAGACCACCTAGGTTCAAGGCCTGGATCTATAGCCAAAGGCTAAGTGACCTTGGGTGAGTTATTCTTGGGGCCTCACCTACTTATTTGTGAAATGGGCCTCATGATAGGAGTCATCTTGTGGGGCTTCAGGGAAATCACATATCCAATGTGTAGAATAATATCTGGTATATAGTGAGTGCTCAAATATTGTTAGCTACAATGACTTTGATTACCATCATTTTTAAGGGCAATTTGAAGAGTATGGTAGACATTAACACTTTGCAACCAACGATAGGCAACAAGAGCAAAGAGGAAGGCCTCACTCCCAGGGGCTTAAAGCCAGCTGAGCTTCCTAGAAAACCAGAGGACAATGTACTATGTCCCAGGAACCTGCGTGGGAAAGGACACCCCATTTTGGTCACAAATGCCTTGCAATTTGCTAGGGTCTACCTTCCTCCTTGGGTTCTCCTTGGCTTTCCAATCCAGAGTTCTTGGACCTTTAAAATGCCTTTACTCTCTAGCCAGTGCTCTTGGCCTTTGAGATGTCATTACCCTGTGTGGTGGCTACAGTGCCTACCCAATGGGAGGAGCAATCAAAAGCACACAGCTGAACCAGAGCTGCCAACTCTGCATGCTCAACAAGTCCAATTAGGGCCAAAAGATAAATATTGACACATTAGACTATATCCTCACTTATTTTCTGTTGATTTTCTGGGCAATCTGATGGAGCAGAATTCCACTTTTCTGATAACTGATTCTTGGCTAATAGGAACAAAGTAAAAACTTCTGTCCACAGTGGGTTGTGCAGGCCCATTGTGCACAACCGGTAATTGGATTAAATGGACTCCTAGGTCTGTTTGCTGCTGCCAAAGTCCCTTGAACATTTTCCACTTCTGAAGGCTACCCATCATGGTGGCTCTCTTGCCTTTGAAATCAAATAGAAAGATGCAGGCAAAGTCTTCGTTGTAGCGAAGCCTGTCTCCAAGCGAACAAAGTACAGGGGTGAGGAAAAACACATGCCTAGCCTTTGCGATTAAGTAGGCAGGCAGAGAGAGTGGCTACGGCCAATGAGCAGAAATTAATTTTCATTCTTATAAATATATATCTTCTCCTAATTTTCTTAAAAAAAAAAAACACAGCAACAACAATGAAGGAGAGTAGTGACAGCATAAACCCGCCCTGTGCATCCATGAGAAAACTAGAAGTCTTGCAAGAGTCATTCTTATCCAGCGTTCTGGGGGGCAATGCATCTTCCTGATTTTGCCAATTTATCTAGAAAATATTACAATTTAATCTGTGTTAATAAAAGACCAACAGAGTAACAACGCCTGGGGTTTTATGTGTCTGGCTGGCTTCTATTAGCATTTAAATCTGCATCCATTACATTAGTCCCTTAAAATAAACACAAACATTTATGCGAGTGACAATTCGAGTTAGCCTTAGTCAGTCTTAAATAATGTCACTCAACTCGGCGTTTGGACCGAAGCCTGTGAATCATGAGGTATATTTTTGCCTACAGTCTGATAATTTTCAAAGCTATTGGCAACCTGGGAATTTTCCTTCCTTATCACCAGGGCTCAGCTAACTTCACTAAGACTAATCAGGCCGGGAATCATTCATTCAAGGATTGCATGATCATGTTTTTCTTTAGCTGTGACAGCTGCCTCAGCCACATTAGCAATGCAGATTAGCCAGCCTAATAGGTTAATGCAGAACACGCGAAAATTAGGTTTAATCCCCAGTGAAATAATCTAACATTTTCACATTTCTTGATGTTGGGATAGAGACATTGCTGGTGACTCAATTAGGTGTAATGTAGATCAAAGCAAATTTACCTTCTGGCTGAACCTCCCCAATAGTTTAGACAGAAGAATATAGCAAAGGCCCTTTACTAATTGGTGAATAGCTGAGGGGAAAATTGCATTGGGAACATGTAGGATGTGAGAACTCTTTGGGCCTAAGAAAGACGATCGATGTATTTTGCAAACATCCACATCTATCACTTGGCCATGCCTCCAAATGATGTTGCAGCTCAGTGCAGATGCAAACACCTTGTACCAATCCTTCGGGCATCACTGCCATAAATGGGAACTCTCTCTATCTCTCTTTCTCTCTCCCCCTCTCTCTTAATCCGCACCTTCTTCCTGTCCTGTCCAGGAGTACCACAATTGTGTTCTGAATAGGCCTGCATTGTGAGGGGAACAGAAAGAGAACAAGAGGGTGTCTAATGTTTTCATTCTGGTGAACAGCATATCAAACACCCATCTCTTTCAATCATAAAGGGAAGGAAACAAAAAATTACATGCCCTCAGTTGCCAAATTATTTTTTGCCTTGACATCTTAATTCTTAATCCTTGTGTGTGGTCAAATCAGTCTACTATAGGCAACCAATCAAGCAATTATTTCTAAATTATATTTGCCCAACTCACATTGATTGGCCATTCTTTTCTTATTGGGTTAGCTCATTAATTCTGAGCAGCTTGCTTATTATGCCTTCCACATCATTTTCCTTCCGAGCCTATCTGCTCCAACCAGCCTGCTGATGTTTCAAGATGCCATACAGGGGGGAAAAAAAACGACCAGTGATCTACGCATTGTCTCCTCTAGCAATTACAATTCACATTGCTGATTAACTTTGATGTGAAAACTAATGAGATAAGACAAGTTATCAAGGCGGACCTGATCGTCATTCCATTTATACAGCATTTGCCATCAGTGAATGACAAAAAACTAATGAAGACATACCTGACAGCAGGCTGAGCAGAGACAGATTTCGGTCCCCCATCAGCAAGAGTTGAGCTCCCTTCTCATGGTCTATCTGAGACACGTCAGAATTAGCTTAATAATGGAAACACTTCATCTAAATGGACACATGTTTACATTAAAATAACTACATGATAAATAGATGGTGGAGATTTTATGCCTTCTTGAGTCTAAACAACAAAGTAAAAATGTGTTCTAGAATTCACTAAATCATTCAGAGGAAAATTCAATTTAAGCTACTATACTTATCACTGAGCGAGCGTCCCCTGTTTATGGGTAACAAATGTTGGTTTTCTGAGGGCGGGGGAAGAAATGTGATCTGGGCAGAACAGGAATGATTTACTTTGTTAAGATGGTAATGGACAGATAAACAGAAGCACAATATTGGTAAAGCTAATGAATGGTAATAACTTTGTGGTGGGGAGATCCACTGGAATGACATTTCCAGCTGTACATTTTTATAAGTTCTTTTCATTTTCTGAACGGAGACACTGGAGGTCTCTGCTTTCTGTTCACGTGTAAATGAAGTGCCCGTGCTCTCTACATGTAACATGTATTCCATTCAGAGGAATAAATTCAAAGCATTTCTCTGGGTATGTTCATACGTGTTCTCCCCACCCCTAACAAATTAACAAGGAAAAGCAGATATTATATAGAAAATGTAAATTTTCTGTGGACACAATCTTGGAGGCTGAGCATCAAATAAATATTAAGAAAAAGCACACGTTTATTAAATGGGGTTAAGAAGTGGTTACATATGAGCTTCAATAAAATTCATAAGTATTCATATGGTTAAAGGATTCTAATGCATTTTTTGTCTCTGCAATATCTTTGTTACATTAGCTTATAAGTATGAAAGGAAGTAAAACACAGATTGTTTTTAAAGATAACACAGCCTTACCGATGAGTCATTTTGTTACTTTGATAAATCATTACCAAAATCCCAAGAAAAGGAGAAGTGTTCATTTACCTAGAAAAAGCTTTCTTCTCTATAACATATGCAGTATATTGTTTTTCTTACATAAACATCATGGAATAATATTACACCCAAATAGCATGAAATAAGCCAGAACAAAAAAAAAAAAAAAAAAAAAAAGGAAAAATAAGTTGTGGCATATTAAAGCATATCTTTAAAATCTTCTTTTTTTAAAAAATAGGTGGTAGTTTTGTTTTCTTTAGTCAAATATGATTTGAAATGTTTTAAGGCAACTCTCCACAAATATAATTTCTAGTTACATCTTTTTGACTTAAAAAAAGAAGAAATACATGAATAATACCAGCATCTATAATCAATATTTCTCCCCCTCACTGTACCCACACCTAGCCATCACAAACAACAGCAACAAAGCAAAAGAAAACAAAAACTGAACACAAACCTACTTTTTTTGAGGGTCTGTATTTAAAAAAATCTAGTGCATGTGATGAAAGTTAATCGCAAGTAATGTTTTAAGGATGAAGAAACAAATTAGTACTCCAGCGAGGGATTAAGTTTAAAAGCTCTTCTCCGAACCGAAGATAAAGCCTATATATTAGAAGACACTATAAAAGTACTTGTGTAAGAGCTAAAGGCACAAGTGGAAAGTTGACCCCCAAGATGGTTTGATGATGGTGTGCTAAGTTTATAAAATTCTCCCTCAATAGAAGGAGCCTGTAAGTACAGTGCCCACTAAACACAGAAGCAATTGTACTAGAAAACGGGTTTCCAATTTTGACTCAAGTGACAAAATTAAGCCCATCTGAACAAGGGCTGACCGATTTCTTCTCTGGAACCCGCCTCCTTCCCCTCCCCCTCAATACACTGGCTTCTCTTTTAGTCCATCCATCTCTGGAATTCTCTCCTGGTTATGTTTACCACTCAATTCTAATGTTAATTAGAGACATACACATCCGTATTTGTAACCCACATTTTCATCAGCAAAGCCCACCGGGCCAAATGAAAACCGAGGAGTGTGTCTGCGTGTGAGCCAACAATGCAGAGATGGCTGTATTCTTGAACACACATATCTAACATTCTTTCCTCCCTGGTGTTAATTTTCCCTTTCTGTGTCCTCTTATTATGCTATCTCCAACATGGGTGACAGATTCCTTTTTAGCCTATTTCTTTAATCTATTTTAATAAATAATTACAGGCAGCTACAGAATTTATTCATTCCAGAGGGCTACCTTCTTCACATTTTTTTTCCAGAGGTGCAGCTCAAGGAGACATGGTGATAATCGGGGAGGGGGGGTGGTGGTGGTGGTGCCTGGAATCCCTTCTACACAATGTCATTATGAGCTCCCATTTAAAATGAAAAATGTATATTTCACTTAAAAGGGATACAAGGTTAGCGCCTCTTCCTGGGAATGCTTCACAACAAGGGACACTATGGTTCCATATTCAGAAAAGAAGCAGGAGGAAAGTGAAAGAAAATAAAAATCACTAGAATATATTTTTGAGATATTAAACAAGTCCCTTATTGAGGAAAAAAAAAAAGATTCATACTCTTTGTCTTTCCTACAACGGGGAATTATTGGCTTTCTCTGGGTTTGAGAATTTTATTCCAAAACCAGTTAAGCTACTTTGTGTACTACTTGGGGCTTTATTTTTCTTTTATTAGAAACAGAAAGAGATCTCCTTCTATTTTTCAGTTTCTACCATCTTCCCTAGATGTATTATTTCCAATGTGTTGATTTAAATGCTCACAAAATAGGGTTTCCTTCCAAGGGCTGGAATCCCACTCATCAGCCTTCACAACCCTCGTACTACAAACAGGTTTTTACGGAGCTGAGCCTGGGCTGAATGTTTTTCTACATTTCTTCAAAATGCCCCGTGGTCAAACACACTGGGTACATTTCACTGATCAACTTCACTTCTTCAAAATCAAGCTTTACCCCATCTTATTCAAGCAAATGTTTTGAAGCGTCTGAAACAGGAAGCTAACTTCATAGCTCAGCTGTAGAGTGGGTTTGTAATATTTATCTTTGGAGGGCTCAAAATAAATTCCTTTATTAAGTACTTGCTTGAAGTGCATTGCTAAACAGTTTCTCCCACATGTATTCTAAAATTTGTTAACTGAGCTCCTTTCCCATAAATGATTCTTTTTTTTTTTTCCAAAAAAAGGCTTGCTTTGAATTTATATATATTTCAGCCTTGACTAATGTTTTATTTAAAATAGTTACGGTGCACCTTTTGATTTGGAGTTTAAAGTAAATAATATTTGTACATCTGAAACATACTCAAGACAAATGAAAAGCCTCTAGATGCTTTTGTGTGAGATGTTGGAGGGCTCTACAAACTTAAAAGGACAACCTCAATTAAGCTCATCTTCATCTGGAAAAAAGTAGCAACTGAAGGCTGAATATATTAGATAATACACACTTGCTGAAGAGCATTCTCTTAGCTATTTAAAAAAAATTTTAAAAGGAAAAAAAAGAAAAATATTCCTGATAACCAACCCAAAGCTGGCCTGAGTGTCGCTAGATGCTAATTTTGTTTGAAATTGTTCAACTAACTCTGAATAGATATCCATATTCAACAAAGACATAATTAATGGCAACGTTTCCTTCAGCCTTAAGACATCATAACAAGCTGCAAAGTACAAAAAGATTTTTATGGGAACTAATTTAAGGACAAAGGGTTGACCTCTCGCATTTCATTAACTAACTGGAGGGAGGCAGGGAAGAGTGGCAGTGCTCATGTCGTTCATTTCAAGCAGCCAATTTCCAAATGCAAATCGCAATCTGCAGATGTTGGAGGCTGATATGGATATTTTTAAATATCATTTGTTCAATTTAAGGACATCAGACATTTGAATTTTAAATAAAAATCAAAACCAATTTTGGGATTCATTTTTAGTCAGGGAATGAATGTATTCATGGTGCATTGAAGGTCTTTAGGTTAGCTATGTTTTCAAGTGTCTAAAACTATTCTTGTAAACCATTAATTTCATATATTATTTCCAAAACCTTTTAATGGAGAAGTTCTATTAAGCTACACATTATTCCTGATGATTGTGCCAAGTGAGAAGTGGTGTATTTTGAGTACAGAGTTAGAAGGATAGAAGCAACCATCCGAATCAGACACCTGATTCCTGGATGTGTTAAAAAATCTACATGCTCTGGACTCTACAGTTTGCTTTAGGCGTTACCTGATGTAAAGTTCGAGAGGTTCACTTTACAGGATATGGAAACAGTTAAGTACATTACTCCTTTTAGAATTCTGACCTTTCCTGACTCTCTTTCGGCTTTATTGTTTTTTTCCTATAGCACTTTTCACTCCCTGACTCACAATGTGTTTTACTTATTATTTTTTTGTCTGTCCCCACTCCCCTCTCTCTAGAATATAAGCTTCAAGAAAGCAAAGACTTTCAGCTCATTTGTTCATTGCCAAATCTGCAGGGCCTACTTGTGCATTTTCCATGACGGTCACTAGTCACATGTGGCCATTTGGATTTAATTTAAAATTCATTGTTATTAAACAAAATTAAAAACTCAGTTCCTCAGTCATATAAGCCACATTTTAAATGCTCAATGACCACATGGGCTAGTGGCTTCTGTATCAAGACTGTGCAGATACAGAACATTCTCATTGCCTCCAACAATTCTAGGGCACAGTGCTGGCCTTGTAGTGCCTGGCACATAGTAGGCACTCAATAATATTTGTTGAAATTGAATTTGAACACCTGGAAAAGTCTATTTCCAAGGATAAGAGACATCTGGTATGGTCCCCCATACTCAAATGCTTAGATTGGCTGAGGAAAGCACAGTTTACCACAGAACTCTCAGCATGGAGTCACATATTATTCTACATATACCATCATTCCATCACTGAAGGCGGATGTCTGTCTTGTGGTTTTGCTTTGTTTTGTTTAGGGTACAAAAGATTATGCAATTCACTTTTGCATCTCTTCATATAGGATTTATGAGGTAGGATAGGAAAGATATCGCCAATCCCATTTTTAGGTGGGAGATGAGGGTTACAGGGGATTAACAGCTCACTGCTAGACGACAGAAAACATTGAGATGCCTGTCCATGGGGCCACACCTTCTTATTTAGTCTAGGGTTTTCCTAATTAGTGCAGTCTTCCCCACATGCACCCACAGACATTTTGGGGAAGTCCTTAATAAAGCTTCATTGAATTGTATTAAACAATTACATTAAAAATTAATTAAAATTGCCTTCCACTCACTATCATCATCACCACCACCATTTTTTATTTTTATTTATTAACAAAATTTTTTTAATGTTTATTTTTGAGAGAGAGAGAGAGGAGAGAGACAGAGTGTGAGTGGGCAAGGGGTAGAGAGAGAGGAATTCGAAGTAGGCTCCAGGCTCCGAGCTGTCAGCCCAGAGCCTGATGCGGGGCTCAAACCCACAAACTGTGAGATTGTGACCTGAGCTGAAGTCAGATGCTTAACCAACTGAGCCACCCAGGTGCCCCTACCACCACCATTTTTTTAAATTTGGCTATGTGGTGGGCAAAGTGCTAGACTTTTACATGTATTCTCTCATTTAATCCTGACCACAGTTTTTTTTTTTTTATATATATAAATAATGCTTTCCCAAATTTACACATGAGGAGATGGAGCTTGTAAAGGGTGGGATGCAAGGAGGCACTGTCCTCCCATCTAGAACAGCAGTGGGGGCCTTTGGCCAGAACTGGAAGAGCTGGGCCACTCCCTGCATACGTGGCAAGGGTCACATTTATTCATTAATATTTTTCGCTTTCCTTCACCTTTGGCCATCTTGTCTTCTTTCCCATCACAGACAGTTTGACTTCATGGTTCAATGAGACCTACTGATTCTGGATATAAAGAAAGACTAAAATAATATCTTTGGTGCCAAGATGTGTAAGAGAGTATTCATTAGGAACATCTAAGGGCTTGAGAGTGGTGCTTTACAGAATATGATACTGAGTGCACAAAAGAAAAGAGGTCAACCTGGGAATGAAGGCCTCTGCTAATTTTTTTTAAATTAATTTAAATTCAAGTTAGTTAACATACAATGTAGTCTTGGCTTCAGGAGTAGAACCCAGTGATTCATTTCTTACATATGACACCCAGTGTTCATCCTGAAAAGTGCCCTCCTTAACGCCCATCATCCATTTTCCATATTCCCCACCCACCTACCCTCCAGCATCCCTCAGTTTGTTCACTGTACTTAGAAGTCTCTTATGATTTGCCTCCCTCTCTGTTTTTATCTTATTTTTAAAAAATTTAATTTTATTTTTCCTTGCCTTCCTCTAAATTACAGAAAGAGCCTCTGCTAATTCTACCTGTGCTCCATGGCTTGTCATGGACACAGGCTGTTATGATCCTGGGTGAACATGACTGGGGATAGTGTATCTGCAAAGGGAAGAGAGCTTTTGATCTGTATAACCCTTGATGAAATGTGTTTCCTATGAGCTAGGTTCCAACTGTCCAAATCCCCCCATGCTAGAAGACATTATAACACCATTGGATCCCGATTAGTCTTTGTTTTCTCTACCTTACCTTCAGTGCCCTGAAAAAGTAATGATCATAAAATGGGGAGGGCAAAGAGAGGGTGGGAATCCATTTAGATATATACCTCTGAGGTCATGAATATCCCAAACCACACTCTTAACCACTGAACTGGTCTTTTGGATAGATATGGACAGACATGAAATGATTGTTGTAAAATTACCAAGAAATGCTTTCTACCTCTGCTAGAATCTTCCTAGCAGCAAAGGACAAGGGTTTATGGGAAATTGGGATTCATGATTCTGGGGACCAAATCGCAGCTCTTGGAGATATTAGCTTTGGGGTTGTTTCCAAATAAGGGAAGTAGAAAGACTGAAATATTCTTGAGGACTCATAAAGAGGACAAGCTACAATGTGGATGGACATAGGTGTGTGTGTACATGCATGAACACAGACACTTCTCCCATGGCTACATGTTCTAAGCCAGGTATTCAGACACCTGGTCATACCAATTACCAGGCTGCTTGCCTATGAGTGACAGGCTAGGCCATAAAGTTTGAATTTCTAGATTGTGGTAATTTTGTTGGGAGCAGATTTCAAAATCAAGGTAATCTCATAAAATTGGAGATAAAAGAGTTTCATAAATCCTATCCATTTGGGGGGTTACTTATACCCTGCTTTATTTCTAGTGAACTTGTGACTTCATAAATAGAGTAACTGACAAAACTTTTGACAAGAAAAGTATTAATAAGTGTAATTAATAGAAAGCATAATGATTCAATGGTCAAAATGAAATAAGCCTGAAAAAAGTAAAAGCAAAATTAGAAAGTTATCACAAGATGTAGGCTCAGTTCTGGTGACAGTCAGCTGTAAAATATAAACTCAATAAAGAAGAAACACCTGGTTATCTGACAGCTCATTTGGGGCTGGGTTTTGGGTGATATTCTGAAGTAGAAGGAATCCACTTTGGTGGAGGGTTCCACTGTTGTACTAGCTCAGTGGGCAAGTTTGTCACGTGTTTCTGTGTCATGCCATGTTGATCATTATCAAGGCTTTCTAAACCTCATGTCACCTTCTCAAATAATCCCCATCTTCTCTCTTCACCCTGATGTGTGCTGGGTTGGCCAAAGGTGGTGGCTTTCACAGAATGGGTTGCAGATTGCTGAAAAGAATCTGGAGCACACAGACAAGTTTCATTCCAAAGTAGGCCATGGCTGAACCATCTCCCAGAAATAGGCACCTTACTGGACAGCTGTGATGAGCTATGAGGGCCACACTGCCTACCTGACCTGTTCCCTCAATGCTTTCATGTCTTGGCTGTAATCTGGTTCAGTGAGGCTTACCATCACCATGCTAAATTATAACTTCACCTATGTACTTCTGGTCCCTGCCCTCTTTCTGCTTTTCTTTTATTCTTATGTTTTACCCTCTGAGAGACTCTACACTTTATTTATGTTTATTGTTTACTCTCTGTCCTCCCTCCTGGGATGTAAGCTCCATGGGGGCAGAGATCTTTATCTGTTTGGTTCATAGACTTGTCCCAGATGCCCTAACACTTGCTACCATGTCCTAGGCACTCAATAAATATTTGTTAAATGAATGGATGAATGAATTCCTTGCAACTACTCAGCATGTCTATGGAAGTGAAGCCTGTTCTGGAGTTCTCTCTCTGTGTCTTATCCCTGTGGTTCATCCTTCCCTCCAACACGTGCTTAAGTCAGGGTAGCTTTTATCTTCTCTCCCAGAGCAGGAAAATGCTGCTAGTTAGGCCTATGAATCTTTCTGTCATGGGCCACGGCCATCAGCTCCCTCTCTCCCTCTCCTGTCATTGCCCGGTGGGCAGTATTTGTAGATCTGTTTTCTGGTTTAGAAGAACAGGAATTCTCTCTCAGGGCTGGAAGAAGAATCTTGGGTTTCAAGGCAAATGTTTCAATTATTAATATTAGGGGCTATTACCTCATCACATTAGCTTTAGTCCAAGGCATACTCCTCACTGTGTGGACCAGACTCCATGTCTCACTCTTTGGCTCCACAAGGTGCTATGTTATCCTATGTGGCTTCTTTTTGCCACTATCATAGGCATCCTGTACCCCACAACCATAACTGTATCCTATTGCTGCTTCCCCACCCTCCTCCCTTCAGTGTGCCCCGTGAGAGCCTAAAAGGATTCAGCTTTATGGGGAACAATCCCATCTCACAGTTCTGTTCCTTCTCTTCAGCCACTACTGCCCCTTTCTTGAGTTCTCAGCAGGGCAGGTCCTTGTTATAGTTATGTAGCAGGCCGAGCCAGTCTTTGGAGTTCCCTTCCCAACCTCCAGCTCTAAATAGCCCTAAATTCTCACTCTCTCTCCTCTTTCCCTCCTTCCTATCAAGCTACTTGGATGGCTAGAGGTGCCCACTGAACTCCTAGCAGCTCCAAAAATGGCCCCTCACAGGGGGACTGGCCGGTTAAATAAGTCTTCCAGGAGAGGGCTTTGCTTACTACTCCCATAAAGTTCTAAGGTGGCATTTTAGGTATTTCAGAGAATGGGATGCTGATGTGAGATCAATGAGGCCTTTCCTACATCCTTCATTCTGCATTTGGAGCACCGTGCTCATTCTCAACATGGCACAGCCCTACGGTTTAGCCTGTGGCCTAGGGGTGTGGGCTAGTTTCATATGCTCTGCTCTTCACAAAAGCAGAGGAGGAACCTCAGGCTGGCTTCGTCAACAGATGCTTTTTGCCTCTCCAAAGCACCCAGCTTGGTGCTCCCGATATGTTCCCTCAAACATTTGTTGGTGGTGGATTCCAAGGACTTCTTCTGACCTACGAGAATACAAAAGGGACCAAAGCAGCCATCACATGGAGTTCTTTTAAAACAACAGATTTCAGTGTTACACATCTAGTCATATACACATATACATTCTACAAAAAGACATTTTGTGCTCGGGCCCATTAAGAAAGAAATCCCACAGAGAGCTGAGCCAGACGTTTTCCTTTCAGGTCTTAAAATTAAGGATTCATTTTTGCAACATAAATTTCGCCCCCCCTCACCAACCCCCACTGCAAAGGCATTTTAGACTTATTCAACTGGCTTCTTAATTGGTCAACCTGTACTCATCACCCAGTGGAGAAGTGGGTTCTCTTCTTGCTTCCAACAAAGCCAGGCCTCACCAAGAGTGATGATGGTCCAAGGTCTCACCATGCTTGCCAGCTCTGCTGCCTTCATTGTATGTCAACAGCCCCTGCAGATGTCTCAGGGCAAAATAAATGACTTCCAGATGTGAAGAAAAGAACCAAATGCATTCATGCAGAAGTGAAGGGGGCATTGTTTTTCCTACGTTGAGGTCTCTTGGAAGGTATCAATGAACAACAAATTCTTTCTTAATATATCACAGGAAATCTAAAATGGAATGTATTGCCCAGCAAATAATTTCCTATTTTTCAGGCTGAGAAACCCAAACCTAGTTTCTTGTTAAGTACTAAGTCTCTCCAGGACAGCATTCGGCTGCTTACTCACTAGTCTGATTTAATAGCTCATTATTCAAATTTCAAAACAAATGCAAAGGTTTGCCAGAATGCTAAAATGAATTTCATAAACTGATGCTCCTTTTTTAGATCTGCTCTCCTCACTGGGGAAGGTCAGTCACCTTCTTGAAAATACTTTCTAAGTGGAAGCCTAGATACACACCATCTGCCTCTGTCATAAATAGATAATACAATTTTTAGTGTCCAGGAGAAAGGAAATGACTTTTTTTCCTTCCTAAGATGCTACTATCTATAAGTTGGATATGTGTGTATGTGTGATGATGATGATAATGATGATGATGATGATGACGATGATTGTGTGTATGTGTATGTGTGTAGTTTTTATGAATCATGAGAACAACCATGAACCAAAAGAGAGTGGTTATGAAACCAGCCCCAAGGAAAGGTGCCATGCCTTGGCACCAGGACTTTGACTTATGACAAATTTTCTCAGTTGACAATAGTCAATCTTTCACACACTTCCTTGGGACAGGATTATAATTTGAATCAGAAGGTTTTGTATTTCTGGAATCTACAAACAGGAAACTAAATTTAGCCTTACCTAGAATCCTTGCAAAGTTCTGAGCTCCACCATAGACTTGTCAGAGTTGCTTGATCTTGTTTTCTGCAAGACTAAAAGCAGGCATCTCAAAAGCTTGAGCATAGACTGCTCTGTTGTTTCCAGAACTGGCACCTTGTTTGAAATGACCTTGTTCATCACTTGCTTACTCTCCATGTCCCCACCTTCCAGGGGAATGAAAACCCAGGATAGGAGGGACTTCATTTCCTTCATGGCTGTGTCCCCAGTTCCTACCCAGTTCCTAAAGTGGATCCTGGTTCATTGTAGGCACTACAACTTTTGTAGAATGAAAGGATTGGGGACACTATTTCTTTGTGGAGCTCTGGAAAATCCAGGAGTTTTTTGATAGCATTGACTAATGACTAATTGCTTTGCACAAATGCAACCAAATAATTGGGAAATATTGGCCATACTATTGAGATGGACATGGTACATTCACTCATATTGATTTAACAGACTGGAGAGGAAATTAATGTTTTCTTGCAAGGGAAATAATCAAAAGATACAGTGGCAGAACCCTAGGAGATGTAAGTTGAGTTATTAATATTTTAATGCTGATACAAATGAATGTTCTTTAAAACCAATTGGGCCCTTTAAAGAAAACAACCTCTATGTTCTGCAAATTAATTCCAATCACATCTTCAAGTCCATTATAGCCAAACTCAGATTCCTCCCCTTCCGTCAGCTGTTGACTTTCTAAGTGTCCCAGGCAGCTGCGTGTCTGTCTGTGGCTCCCTGCAATGACTTGCCAAACCTAGCTTTCTTAAGGCTGCTGACTTCTATGGGGTGCCCTGACAAAGCCTGCACTCTGTGGAGGCTCAAGGCCCAGGCGTCCAGCCAGCCTGCGGCAGGAGTTCAGGGAGTCATGAAGTTCTCTTTAAAACCATGTCACGCTCATGTGATAACTGCTCCTCTGTGCTTATTTGAACTGTCCCTCCCAATTAGTGGTAATAAGTGACTCTGTAAAGATGAACAAACACAGTGCCTTCATTAGTCGGCACCAGCTCTGCTCACCCCATCCTAAGCCCACATTCCCTGCCCTGTGCCAATCAGCCCCAGGAAATCCCCAGAGTATTCCTCCAATAGTGTTTGGAGAAAGCAAAACACATCTTACTCTGAGTGAATAAGGACCAGCAAAAGGCAAATTAATGACAACCCATTTGAAGAGTTTGCTTGAAATTATTGTATTCTGCCCATCCACCGAAAAATTGATTACTCCTAGGGAAGGGGGAAAAATCCAAATCAATAGACTAAAGCAAAATAGTCAAAAGGCATGCCCCAAACCCATTTATTTTATCTATTATCCTTCTTTGCTGCCCCCCTTTCCGTGTCTCTTCCCATGCATCCCTCTGCCCCTTCTCCATCCACACACATTTTTTTTTTTAAAGAAATGAGGTATAATTTACAGGGCAGGAACTGTTTGGCCTTTTCAGATAAAGCACTAATGGCAGCTCAGGGAGAGCTGCATGGTTATACATCTCCCAGATGAACTGGGGCCTGTGAACACCTTCAGTCCCAGCTTTGCTAGAACAGAGTCTGGGAGGATGCTGAGGGTTCCCTCCCTGTGGGCCAGAGAGATATGCAAATGAGGCATTTGACTCCGGATGCCAGCCAGGCACATAGTGTTAACCCCTAGTTTCCCTGAGCTGCAGGGAAAACAGGAGTAGGAGTGATGTTCCTGCATAGACAAGGAGGCAGGGGGCAGGAACGGCTCCTTCACACCTGTTTAAATGTCCTGTGATCTTGGGGGTCTCACCAATGTCTCCAAATCTCACCTTCCCTGATGGGAAAATGAAAATGAAGATAACAAATTCGATAACAAATTTTGCACCCCCTCCCTCAGTAAACAGCAGAGGGTCTCCAACTTTATTTCAGAATAAATTCCCCACTCCCTAATGTGGAATTCAAGCCCTGTGGTCAGTCACCTGGTGCCTCACTTGTCCTTCTCCCTTGGGTATCTTAGGCCCTGGCCCCTTCCCTTAGCCTGGAAGGACTTTACCCTAGTTCTCTGCCTCTTAAAACCTCTCCAGTCAGGGGCACTTGGGTCGGCCAGTTGGTTAAGCCTCAGACTGTTGGTTTCAGCTCAGGTCATGATCTAATGTTTTGTGAGTTTGTGAGTTCAAGGGCTGAGTTGGGCTCTGAGCTGACAGAGCAGAACCTGCCTGGGATTCTCTCTCCACTTTCTCTGCCCCTCCCCTGCTCATGTGTGCTTTCTCTGTCTCTCTGTCTCTCTGTCTGTCTGTCTGTCTCTCTCTTTCAAAGAAAAAAAACATTTTAAAAAAACCTTTAAAAGAAAAAAACCTCTTTAATCCTTTTAAGGGCCCAACTCAAATGCCACATTACCCATCTTCTCTGATGGATCCTCGTCATTTTTCTCACCCCCTCAGCACACCTGACCTTCACTGAGTGGATACAGATGGATGATTAATCAGCAACAACATTTCCAAGCACAGTATTATTTTTAATAATACTAAATGCTTCTCTGCCTTTCTTTCTTGAATCATCCTTCCACTCCTATTACCTAGTTGGCCCCCACATCTCTGACTCCCAACCAAACTTCGCCAGCCCTCAACACATCCCCAACATGTAACAGCATTTCTCCTTCACACGTGCTCATGGTTCTGCCTTTCTCTCATCCTGCAGGCCAGGGGACCATGGAATCAGGGCTACCAGACCTTCCGGCCACCAATCAGATGGCATCCTTCTTGTTACCAATGTGAGCAATGCATCGACCAATTTTAAAGGGAAACAAATCTTGCAGACTCCCAGTGTTGACTCATATTCATTATAATAAAACTGTCATTTAAGTATGTACAGATATATGTTCACCTTCTCAGACCACATCATATATGCAACTATTAAATATTTTGCAAATTCAAAGCAAGAAGAATCCTACAAAGCCAATAACATTCAAATTGTCATGGCTAATTTCAAATCAGGGGTCATTTTGCAAAATCTAAATCTTTACTCACATCATGAGTATGGTACTGGCCACTAGAGAGCACCTTCTTTCTTTCTTTTGTTTGGGGGGAGGTGTGTGGAGTCTAAATTTTTAATTAAGTCCAGCTAGTTCACATACAGTGCAATATTAGTTTCAGGTGTAGAAGTTAGTGATTCATCACTTACATACAGCACCCGGTAGACTGCATTTACTTTGATGTTTTTTTCAACATGACTGCACATCCTTTCCCCACCCCACATTGTTCCCTATTGAAATAATACTAGTTTTTCATCAGTCCAGCCATGATGCATTTGGGTGTTAGTTTAGTTGAGGCAGCTGGGATGGAGGATAGATTGGAAAGTGAAGAGTGAAAAGGGGGACTGTTTAGGAAGCCAGTGATTAGGATCTTGTCTCTCAGCTCTAAGTCATCCTTTATACTCTGCTCTGTAGTGCTAGGGTTCAGAATCTGCAAATCTCAAAAGTCTGCTTTGCCCAGACTCTGGCAAAATGGGGTGCTCGAAGGAGACCGCAAGACTAGAGTAAGAAGGACTTTCTTTTTCCGGTCCTTCACATGGACATGGCCTTAGCCACACTTCCTGACTGCTTCCCATTCCCACTTACTTCCTGTCCTTGACAGCATCTCCCCAACCTCACTTCACCCCAGCAGCAAATGCTCATCTTCCATTTGAGCAATTTGCAGTTGTTATAATACTTGCAGAACTACTTCCTCGTTCTGCTTAAAGACTCAGCACAGCTGGCCAGGGTCCCTCTTCAAGGGTCTGAATTTCAGTTCCATGGAGCCCCTTCTCTATGCTTCTAAGTTTCTGTACTTCAGCCTCTTCTCTTTTATCTCTCATGCCTAGAAATGGTACTTGCTTCCTGTGGTTGCTACTTTCAAGACTCCTTAGAGTTCACTTTTTACCCTTTCCATTACAGAGTGAATAACTCTTTTATTCCGTTTTTGTTAAAAACATATCAGGTGAGGCTTCTGACTTCCAACTGCTGCTGAAACCACTGCGGCAGCCTGGGCAAGATAAGACATTAAAATGGGAATGCAGAAAAGAGGATGGATTGGAAAGATATTTAGGAAATCGATTAATAAAAAAGTCATGGAAACTGGGGGATGGAGGAGAAAGGAAGAGAAAAGACTGATGCTTTCTAAAATAAACAACTGGTGAAAGGAGGGGCCTGAAGTGAGGTAGGTGAGGTCTATATTTTCTGATGCTTTTGGCCATCCAGCATTCGTTCCCCCTTCTCTTGCAAGTTTCACTCCTATTATTGTTCCCATGTCCATCCTTGATCCTCTTAAGGATGACACAGTAATCCTCAGGTTGGGACAGGTTGTTCTGTCAGAAACCAGTCAGTACTATTCCCTCCCCTTGGCCCATCTAGGCTATAAAGCCCAGGAATTGGTTTTGTGTGGAAGGGACCCCACTGGCAGCATGTGTGAGTGAGCACATAGTCAGAGCTGCCCCACAAGGGTGAATCTGCCACGAATGAAGCCAGCCTTGATAAGGGAGGTCTAGGAAATAAGAAGAGTAATACCGGATGCAGAGACCAACTTGGCCCAACACCAGCCCTGCTTGGGGGCTCTAGTCATTGGCTCTAGCCAATTTACCCCAAAGGTTATTGCTTAGCTAAACCTTTATTGCTTAAGCCAGTTTGAGTTGCTTCCCAACTATTAGCAACTAATCATTCTAGGTATATGGTGGAGAATGCGGATAGAAATGGATGTGGGGGAAGTTGGTGAGTTCAGTTTTGGATCAGTTTTATTTAAGGTAACTCTAAGACTTCAAGAAGAAACTTTGTGGATATAAAAACAGTAATTTTTTTCTGAACCTTTGCTGCTTTCCAGGTACTCTTTCAAAGACATTAAGATCACTTAATATTTATATAACCAATTTACACAATAATTACTATTGTTACTTCCATTTTACAAATAAGAATAGTGGATGATAGCAGTTAAGGACCTGCCTGAAGTCCTACCTTGCTCTTTGTAGCTTTATATTGCTTATCAATGAAGCTTTGTGATCCTGCATCTTACAAGGGTACAATCCAAATATGGTCACTTTTGGAAATTTATCATCATCACATGTAACAGTGATTATTCTAATACACAAACAGACCTAAAATTCCAAGTCCCACTTGTAGGACATACCAAGCTGCTTGCTTCTTTGATTCTCCCCTCTACCTCCATTTCCTATTTCCCAGGATCATCGATGGCAAGTTTTGGTTGAGATCATCCAGAAGCCAACCCTAATTTGAAGGGATTTGGGATTTGAAGGCTACTAGTTTGTTTGGAGATGGTGCCAAGCAGCATTCCCTGTAGGGGAGTAAGGAAGTGGGACAGAGAAAAAGAGAGGCTCAGTCCTTCTGGGCCCTGGGATATAGCACTCTTCAGACTTGTTCTCCAACTCCCATGGGTTGAGGGCTGCTCCTGGGGCATCAGCCCCTGGAACTTCTGACTTGCCCCATTCAAGGGCTAAGCAAATTCTGGAACAGAGAGGCTTCTGCTGGACAGCTTTCTTGGCCTCAGGGTCCTGGGTACTAAGAACAGGACAGAGGGTTGGCATGGGTAGGAATTGTTAGTCTCAAGGCAATGTGAACAGGGTATAAGCAGTGCCCATTGCAGAAGCAAAGGTGACATCAGTTTCTACTCCCTTGGGAAATAGCTGGCTCATCTCTGGTATTATCTCTAAGGTAGAAGCAAGGCTTTTACCACCAGTCTGATCCAGCCATCTCCTTTCACCCCCAAGCAAGGTCTCCTTCATGCAGCCTTGTGGTTGGAGTCAAGGGCTGTAATGAGGGAATAGCAAATTTTCCTGGGTGACTATTAGACTGTATTTCCAAAGGCTGCAAGTATTGTAGTTTGGGTCATGGTCTACATGAGGTTAAGCATTTAGGTGTTTCCAAGCTTATTTTAATGGTTTTACTTGTGAGATACAAACATATGGATATTTAACATTATCTGTATGTTTCCACCATTTTTTCCTTCTATATCCTGGTATTTGTATATTGCCTTCTTGCATCCATGGTGCCTCTCCTGTTGATCGAAACCTCACTATTTCGATTTTCTCTTTAAAGGAACATACCTGTGGCAAATGATATTTTCCAAAAGTGGCCCAAGCACTATTTTGGGTCCCTCATGCTCTTCTATAACTTTGCTACTCCCTCTTTTTCCCTCCCTTTGAAGTTGGACACAGATTGTGGGGGGAGGGACACTGTGACTTCTGAGGCCAAGTCATCAAAAGCCATACAACTTCCATCTGGCTCTGTCTGATTCCCCACACTGCCTTGGGAACCCAGCCCAGGTCCCAGAGAGAGGCTACAGGTAGGTGTTCTGGCCACATCCCCAGCCAAGATCTCAGCCAATAGCCAGCATCAAATGCCTTTGGGCAAGGGAATGAGAAGTCAGATGATTCCATCACTTAGCCTTGGAGTCTTCCAGCTCAGGCCTCAGACCTTTTGGAACAAAGACAAACTGTCCCTGCTCTGCGCTGTCTGAATTTCTCACCTACAGAAACCATGAGCCAAACAAATGATTGTTTCATGCCACTAAGTTTTGGGGTCACCTTTATGCAACTGGGCATATCTTTCCTCAAAGGGGATCTGTGTGGTGGATCTCTGATGTCTACCACATCTCTACAGGCAGAAATCCTTTACCTTTTTCCATTCCAGAGAATGTGGCTGAGCAAACCAGAGGACTCAAACACACAAAGAATGCAGTGGCCCAATGTTATGAAGGGTCCCTGAGTTGGTCAGGGTGCTTTAATTACAAACAAAGGAAACAGATTCTGAATAACTTAGCAAAGCAGGGATGTATTGGAAGGACATGGGACATCTCCCAGGTTTTAAGAGGGAGGCTTCAACAGCTAGGTCTTAGGAAGGTCTGGGACCCAGCCATCCAGAGAGCTGGGAGGTAAACACACATGAGTGGCATCCTCACGACACCATCTTGGAATAAACTGGCTCCATGAATTTCTCTGTCTTTTACTTGGTCCAAGAATCAAATTCGGAGGGGAAGTAGTTTGACTGGCCTAGTGTGAGTCATGTGCTCACCCCTGGAATGGCCTGGGCCTGCTGACTGACATGTCTGCTGAGACTATACACGATGGTGGGGTGATAACAATCATAATTAACCTGCATTTGGCACTTAGAATGTGCCAAGCACATAGATTCAGTCACTTCATGTTCACCAGGAGGCAGGAGCTATGATTATCCTCCTTTTATAGATGAGGAGACTAAAGCTCAGAGAGGGTAAGTTGCTTGCTTAAGGCTGCTCAGCTGGTAAAAGTATCACCAGGGCTCAAGCACATTGACCTCATATTCTGAACTCTGAATTCCTACATTCACAGCTTCTCAAAGGCCCCTCACTGTAATGCTGCTCCTGGCCATAGTTACCCAAAGGTAAGTCAAGGGACCACTTGAAGAGAAATGGGTACTGGCCCAGGAAGCACAGTTGGTGCCACCATAGACATTAATGGTCCATTGATCAAGAAGAGAAGGTTTGGGATCGGAATCTGAGTCCAGAGAGGTAGGTAGCCATTAGACCAAACTGACTTATTGCAGAGCTGGGATATGCCCCAGGCCAAAAGACATGTGTATCTATTCCATCCAGACTTATCTGGAATAATCCCCCCAAAAGGGATAGCTACTTATTTTGGGGCTACAGCATTTGATGCTGTTGGTGGATTGGTGCCCTTGGCTGGCTTGGACACCCACCCAACCTGACTCATACACAGATGGATTAGGGCCTTCCTCTCTGAGCAAACCACCTTGCGCACAGCGTCAAGGAGATCTCCATGTATATTGCTCTGCCTGCGTCCCTTTGTCCTCTAGATCTGAACCTTCTATGCAGCTAAACTGTCTTTCTTTCAATGGCCTTGAAAACCACCCACAGGTAAAATCCTCCTTAAACAGACATTAAAAACATGTCCAGCATGCAATTCAGTGTGACACACATAACAGGTACTCAACGCATGTTTGCCGTTGATAATAAAAAGACAAGATGTTAGGGGAAGTCATATTGTGATGTGGGGTGTTTCACCCCCTCAATCTATAAAGCAATTTCACCAAGAAGTATTCTTCCAGTACAACTTGCTGGTTTAAGCCTGTTCCCACTCAGCTTAATCACAATGATATTTAAGAATTAGTTGCAATCTTAAAAACTGAGAATAAACTGAGGGTTGATGATGGGTGGGAGGGAGGGGAAAGTGGGTGATGGGCATTGAGGAGGGCACCTGTTGGGATGAGCACTGGGTGTTGTATGGAAACCAATTTGACAATAAATTTCATGTAAAAAATAATCCCATTTGACAGATAAAAAAAAGAATTAGTTGCAATCCAAAGAAGGAGAATTTTGTTTAAAAAAATGATAATCTCTCTATGTACTGGTGGTATCCTTAAAGCAGCACATTTACACGCTTGTTCTTGTTCCAAAAGGACGAGATGTGGGAGATCCTAAGACGAGACCCTCATCTGGATTGATGTGAAGGTAATTCCAAGTGAATTTCTGATATTCCAAACTGCTTTTCTTTTTAATCAAAGACAATGGGAACACTTTTTAAACATCCTTTATGTTTATTAGGACAAAAATTTTATTTTATTTTTTCAAAGTTTATTTATTTATTTTGAGTTTGGGGGGCAGGAGTGAAGGGGAGGAGCAGAGAGAGAGAGGGAGAGAGAGAATACCAAGCAAGCTCTGTGCTGTCAGTGTGAAGCCTGACTTGGGGTTTGATCCCACTAACTGTGAGATCATGACCTGAGCTGAATTCAAGAGTCAGATGATTAACCAATTGAGCCACCCAGAAGACCCTGGAGGAAGATTTTAAAACATTTTAAGTACACACAAAATTTCCATCATGCCCTATTTTTTTTCCTCTTCCTTCTTAAATTTTTGGAAAACATTTGGATCCTGGTAAGTGCTTTGTTATCCCAAACATAGGCTCTGCCTTGCAAGCCAGGCCAGTGACCCACAATTGTGAATATTCCTGAAAAGATGGTGATTGTATTTACCTCAAACTCCTGCTTGCTCACCCTCCTGTAGACCATCCACTGGTGGCACTATGGAATTTTATAATTAAACAACAGTGATTTCAAGAAACATTAATTGGTCGCTTTACTATGAAGAGCAAATAGTGTTGGATCCCTTTCTGATCCATCCTTCAGGTAGGTGCAAGATTAATTAGAATCTTTTTTTTTAACATTTATTAATTTTTTTGAGAGAGACAGAGTACAAGCAGGGGAGGAAGAGAGAGAGAGAGGGAGATGCAGAATCTGAAGCAGGCTTCAGGCTTTGAGCTGTCAGCACAGAACCCGGTGCGGGGCTCGAACTCATTAACTGTGAGATCATGACCTGAGCCGAAGTCAGACGCTTAACCGACTGAGGCACCCAGGTGCCCCACGTTAGAATCTTTTATCACCTGTTATGAAAACTCACATTTGAAGGAGTGAAAAGAGGCTGCTCATTCTAGATGCCCTTGCACTGGAACTGAAAGTGGTACATGTCAAAAACCAAGGCTATTCTGAGGCTGTCCTCTTTTATCCAAGGCCCAACTAGTTGGCAATGCCTTGTCAAACTCTCCATATCAAGCCACCCAGCACACTTGGCATGTTTGATAAGTATATAAGAAAGTGACCTTGTGAAGGTGTTTTCCCTTACTTAGCAACTATTGCCCATCTCACTTGCTTCTGTACCCATTTTATTCCACCTTTTGTCCAGATCCCCAGAATGTGACCTGGAAATAAAGATTTATGTGCAAGTGATTTATTAAGGGAGTGTTCCTTGAGGAGCCAATTAGTGGGTGGAGGATGCAGAATGGGGACGAGACAGAATTCCCACGATGCTACTCAGGCAAAGTGATGCAAAGGGTCCTGTGATATTGTAATTAATAGTAAGAAATACATATTTGGTCTTTGTTCCTGTTTCTGGCACAGAACTCCTAAAATCCTTGAAATTTCCCCCCAGTGATGAGAAAGATAAAGGTGACTTCTGTTATGTTGATGAGGTGATTTTTTTAATATGAAATTTATTTTTTTTAAGTTTTTACTCAATGTAAAGTTTATTTTATTAAAAGCCTTCAATTTTCTTTTGATAAAGGATCAATAGATCCACCTCTATTATTTAGAGTACTTTTTATTATCTTATATTGTCCCCAAATATGTACTTTTTAATGGCTAGGACAAAAACTTAACTAATGCTTACTATATTTCAGACCATATATGGTATAGGATTTACTGTTCTAGGTGTGTCACTTTTTTTTAATATGAAATTTATTGTCAAATTGGTTTCCATACAGCACCCAGTGCTCCTCCCAACAGGTGTCCTCCTCAATGCCCAACACCCACCCCTCCCTCCCACCCCCCATCAACCCTCAGTTTAGTCTCAGTTTTTAAGAGTCTCTTATGGTTTGCCTCCCTCCTTTTTTTTCTTTCCCCTCCACCATGGCCTTCTGTTAAGGTTCCAGGATCCACATAAGAGTGAAAACATATGATATCTGACTTTCTATATATGACTTATTTCACTTAGCATAACACTCTCCAGTTCCATCCACGTTGCTACAAAAGGTCATATTTCATTCTTTCTCATTGCCAAGTAGTATTCCATTGTATATACAAACCACATATTCTTTATCCATTCATCAGTTGATGAACATTTAGGCTCTTTCCATAATTTGGCTATTGTTGAAAGTGCTGCTATAAACATTGGGGTACAAGTGCCCCTATGCATCAGCACTCCTGTATCCCTTGGGTAAATTCCTAGCAGTGCTATTGCTGGGCCACAGGGTAGATCTAGTTTTAGTTTTTTGAGGAACCTGCACACTGTTTTCCAGAGTGGCTGCACCAGTTTGCATTCCTACCAACAGTGTATTATTTCTCTTCTTCTGATGGGTTTGGGGTGTCTTTGCTGTTCTGCTTCTAGTTCCTTTAGGTGTGCTGTTAGAGTCTGTATTTGGGATTTTTCTTGTTTCTTGAGATAGGCTTGGATTGCAATGTATTTTCCTCTCAGGACTGCCTTCGCTGCATCCCAAAGAATTTGGATTGTTGTATTTTCATTTTCCTTTGTTTCCATATATTTTTAAATTTCTTCTCTAATTGCCTGGTTGACCCATTCATTCTTTAGTAGGGTGTTTTTTAACCTCCATGCTTTTGGAGGTTTTCCAGACTTTTTCCTGGGTTGATTTCAAGCTTCATAGCATTGTGGTCCGAAAGTGTGCATGATATGATCTCAATTCTTTTATACTTATGAAGGGCTATTTTGTGACCCAGTATGGGATCTATCTTGGAGAATGTTCCATGTGCACTCAAGAAGAAAGTATATTCTGTTGCTTTTGGATGCAGAGTTCTAAATATATCTGTCAAGTCCATCTGATCCCATGTATCATTTAGGGCCCTTGTTTCTTTACTGATCTTGTGTCCAGATGATCTATGCATTGTTGTAAGTGGGGTATTAAAGTCCCCTGCAATTACCACATTCTTATCCATAAGGTTGCTCATGTTTGTGATTAATTGTTATATATATGTGGGGCTCCTATATTCAGCGCATAGACATTTATAATTGTTAGCTCTTCCTGATGGATATACCCTGTAATTATTATATAATGCCCTTCTTCATCTCTTGTTACAGCCTTTAATTTAAAGTCTAATTTGTCTGATATAAGTATGGCTACTCCAGCTTTCTTTTGACTTCCAGTAGCTTGATAGATAGTTCTCCATCCCCTCACTTTCAATCTGAAGGTGTCCTCAGGTCTAAAATGAGTCTCTTGTAGAGAGCAAATAGATGGGTCTTGTTTTTTTATCCATTCTGATACCATATGTCTTTTGGTTGGAGCAGTTAGTCCATTTACATTCAGTGTTATTATAGAAAGATATGGGTTTAGAGTCATTGTGATGTCTGTAGGTTTCATGCTTGTAGTGGTGTCTTTGGTACTTTGTGGTCCTTGCAACATTTCATTCATAGAATCCCCCTTAGGATTTCTTGTGGGGCTGGTTTGGTGGTGATGAATTCCTTCAGTTTTGTTTGTTTGGGAAGACCTTTATCTCTCCTTCTATTCTGAATGACAGACTTGCTGGGTAAAGGATTCTTGGCTGCATATTTTTTCTGTTCATCACATTGAGGATTTCCTGCCATTCCTTTCTAGCCTGCCAAGTTTCAGTAGATAGGTCTGCTACTACCCTTATTTGTCTACCTTTGTATGTTAGGGCCCGTTTATCCTTAGCTGCTTTCAGAATTCTCTCTTTATCCTTGTATTTTGCCAGTTTCACTATGATATGTCATGCAGAAGATCGATTCAAGTTACGTCTGAAGGGAGTTCTCTGTGCCTCTTGGATTTCAATGCCTTTTTCCTTCCCCAGACCAGGGAAATTCCCAGCTATGATTCATTCAAGTACACCTTCAGCCCTTTTCTCTCCCTCTTCCTCTTCTGGAATTTCTATGATATGGATATTGTTCCATTTGATTGCATCACTTAGTTCTATAATTCTCCCCTCATACTCCTGAATTTTTTAAATCTTTTTGTCAGCTTCCTCTTTTTCCATAATTTTTCTTCTAATTCACCTATTCTCTCCTCTGCCTCTTCAATCCACGCTGTGGCCACCTCCATTTTATTTGGCATCTCATTTATAGCATTTTTTAGCTCCTCATGATTTTTCTTAGTCCCTTGATGTCTGTAGAAGAGATTCTCTTCTGTCCTCTATGCTTTTTTCAAGCCCAGAGATAATTTTATGACTATTATTCTAAATTTTTGTTCCATTATATTGCTTTAATTGGTTTTGATCAATTCACTAGCTGTTGCTACTTCCTGGAATTTATTCTGAGGAGAATTCTTCTGTTTCATCATTTTGGCTAGTTTTCTGTATCTTATGTGTTTTAAAAACTTGTGTGCTCTGCACCTGCGAGCACTGCTATATTAAAGGAGGGTCATACACTTTCCAGGTCCTGGCCCTTCAGGAGGTTTTTTTTTCCGGGGATTGTTACTTACTCTCTGTGTTGTGACTTTGGTTATTTTGTTACCCTACTCATAGTAATATTTTGGACGCTCCACCAGGTGTGCTTTGATTTGTTCCTTGGAGTAGCCCTGTAAAGGAAAATAGATAGACAAACAGGAGACAAAAACATGCAAACACACAAATAACACAAACAGACAAATAAACAAAAATAAAACCCTAAAGACTAAAAACAAAAAACCCAATAACACTGAATACAAGCAAAGAAGAGGGTGGAGGCGGTGTTGATGAAATGAGAGAAATGGAGGTGGGGAAAATGTAACGAAGATAAAGTTACCCAGAGAGAGAGAAACTATATGGCTTGATTATTCCAGACAGAGAGAAAGGAGTGTAAAGAAGGAGGAGTACAACATATATCAAGACAATGGATTAAATATGTCTGTTTAGACAGACCAATAACCAGAGTAACCAGCCTGGGGGAGGGAAGAGATAAGGAGGAGAAAGGCGGGGGGGTGGGGGGGGAATACATCTATATATCCAGAACTGACATAGAGTTAATCCAGGCAATGCTGCACTTCTTGTCGGGAGTAGCTGTCCACAGGGTCTGTGCTGCTCTGGTGGATATGCTGTTACCCAGTAGGAAGGGGTGTGGTTTGGTCTAGACTGGACCCACCTCCACTATGGACCCTGGGAGTGATCCCTAAGGCTCTGCCATGGTGGTGGTGCGGTGATGGGAGGGAATGGTGATCTCCCAGTCTCTTCTCCACAGAACCGACCGGGTGGACTCAGTTTGAGTCATCCTCACTGTGCCACGGGTGCAGACAGGGAGGTTCTTCTCTCTCCACCAACTCTCCTGACCCTGCACTTGGCTAGGATTCAAAGTCCCACTCCGTGTGCTCTGGCGCTGGGGAAGAGCCTCTCAGTGCGATATGTGGTCCCAGGTGGCTTTATCTGTGCTGCCGCCTGTGCCACTGCACCTCAGGGAGGACCGCCTTCTTCTACTGTGGACTGAGCCACCGCCCTCGCCGTGAGCCCCCAGGGTGGTGGATGCAGGCAGGCTTTGTATTTTCCCACAGCACTCCAGAGAAATGGCGGCCTTATCCTTCTGAAGACTGAGTCCTCAGCCCAGCCACTGTGCCGGGAGGAGGGGGGGGCAGACGCAGGCAGGTTCTGTGCTGTCACACAGCCCTCCAGGGAGGGAACCACTTTCTCCAGCTGAGGACTGAGCCCCTGACTTACAACCACACCCAGGCCTGGCTCCCCTTCTCCCCAGGTGTGGGAACAGGGAGCCAGTTCCAGTCCAAAGAAAGCCCTGCAGTTAGAGATCAGATCCCTCTTAGTCTCATTCCGAGGTCTTTCTCCTGTCCAGATACAGTCCTGCACTTCCCTAGCTGCTCTTTTCCTTCCCTTTGTGTCTCCACAGAAGGGGGTGCCTCCCCTCCATGTTCACATGGCCTTTTTTTTTATCTCTCCCAGTTCACAGTTACCCACTTATCTTTTTTCCAGATTTCCCATTTTCTTCTTAGTAAATTCAGTCTCTTTTCCTCCCAGGCTCTGGTGTTCAAAGTCCTTTGGTTTCTACACTTCTTTGTTTGAGAGACGTGGGACATACGGATTGCCCCTACTTCTCTGCCATGTTGGCTGCCTCCTGATGTGGTGACTTTTCAATCCCACCTAAGGATGGGGCCTGGCTGCCAGTGAAACCAACCTTGACATTAGAGGGTTGGAACTTTCCTGGCCTCTAAAAAGAGGGGAGGGCCTGGAGATTGAGTTCAATTGTCAACAGCCAACGATTTAACCCATAACATCTATGTAAATGAAGCCTCCATAAAATCCCTAAAGGATGGGGTTCGGAAAGCTTATTGGTTGGTGAACATGCTCAGAGAGGGCATGGAAGCTCCCAGACTTTCCCCACTTACCTTGCCCTGTGCATTTCTTCTATTTGGCTGTTCCTGAATTGTATCCTTTTATAATAAACCTCTAATCCAGTCAGTGAAATGTTTTTCTGAGTTCTCTGAGCTGTTTTAGCACATTCATCAAACCCAGGGAGGGAGTCGTTGGAACATTTGATCTATTGCTGGTTGGTCAGAAGCATAGGTGACAACCTGAACTTGAGACTGGTGTCTGAACTGGGGTCTAGGCAGTCTTATAGGACTGAGCCCTTAACCTGGGAGATAGTGTCAGAAATGAGTTGAATCATAGGACCCTCAGCTGGTGTCAATTACTCGGTGGAGGGAAAACCCCATACATTGGAATTGGGTAAAGAATCTTAGGTCCATTTCCAGGCATTCCCCAGAATGGGCTCTAGGAGCCTCTAAGAGGCAGGAATACAGGCTCTTGTCAGGAAAAGCACATCAAAGCTAGAGACACCCCAAAATAGTAAAAAGTGATCTGTGGGGATCTAACAGAAGCAACAATGTTGTCTACTACCCATTCCTAATGGAGAGAGTAGCTTGTGTGAGCATGGGGGTGGAGTGGGGCTGAAGTGGGAAATGTTAAGGAAGAGTCTAGGGTATAGGGGGCCTCCAATATTTGGGTGTCTTCCAGATATCCCATATTCATAGCAAAGTCTCAGTCTTTATCAATCATATACTTAACCTGGGTCATAGAAAATGGTAATATTGGGAGTCTGGCCTATGCTGCAATTCATCAATGCACATTATCATTTTCAGACTTGTTTTCCAATGGACTCATTGTGTCAGCTCTCAACAGGAAGGGCATCATTCAGTAGGGTCACTGTTTCCAAAGGTCTTCCAGCTGCACTACCCGGATACAATACTCATTCTCCAGCCACTGGAAATGCCTCACTGCTATCTTCAGCTCATCTGATACCTGTAGTCCAGTACCTCCTTTCCTCTTTAAACTGCTCTATGGGTACCCAAGCTCTCAAAGCCTGACATGCAGAGATGGTGTAAGTCATAAGGAACCACAAACAGTAACTTAATGTTTCATTACATTGTTGTTTAAAATAGAATCTATCCTGAGTTATAAAGACTCTCTCACATACCTCATTGTCTATTCCAAACACCCTGTGTTTCTTATGAACGTCTGCTTCCATGCAACCCCACTCGTGGCACTAATTTTTGTTATAGCAAGGCTCTCTGATTACAGGAAACAGAGGCTCACTTGAATGAACTAGGAACAAAGAGATTTATTGTAACTTATTATGATGTAAAGTTGAACTTGGAATGATATTCAAAGCCATCAGGAATTCTTGAACTCTCTCAGAACCCTGACTTTTCTCTTTATCTCTCCTCTGCTTTTCTTTCATTTGTTGATTCTAGTTAATTCTCTCTCTATTTTTTTCAATCGCATTAGTTTTTGCCTATTCATAGTTTCTAATCTCTTATACCTTCAGTTTGAATTGGCACATCATGGCCATAAATTTTCTGCTTTCACTGATGTCTGGCAAATTCTCTCTGTTCTTTCAGTGATGCAAACAGAGGTTTGAAAAGTGCTTGCATATTGTTAGGGTTTGTCTTTTATTGCTCTTGGAACTCTTTGATCACCCTGTCAATGACCCTGAGTTAGCCTACTGGAGAGACATGCAGACGATGACCAAGGACCTTTGCCAATAGCCTGCCAACCTCCTGTCATAGGAATGAGGCCATCCTGAACCACCCAGTACAGTGGAAGCCCTAGCTGACTAAAGTAGCACAAGTGAGCCCAGGCAGGAGCAGCTGAAGAACCATGCAGCTAAGCTCAGCTCAGATCATTAACCCATAGATTCATAAGCTCCTACATGATTTTGTTTTAAGCCACTAAGATTTGGACCTATTTGTTATGCTGCAAAAGCAAACTGATACATCATGCAAATCAGGGACAAAACCCAAGGTCAGTGGATATAATCCTTTTACTGGGAAGGGAAGCACATATTTGGAAAAAGCAATACAACCTACAACAACATCTGTTTTCCATACAACACAGAGTCATCCTTAGTGGTAGAGATTGTGTCTTGTTTATTTAGTATTCTCATCACCCTGAACAATATTTGGCATCTAGTATGTGTGCTCAAATGAATGTATGTCAAAATTAAAAAAGGGCATTCTGTCCTCAAGATGCTTGCTGTCTACTTATGGAGATAAGATACATATTCAAATAACAACGTCAGAAAACAATAAAAAGTGCCATGGAAAGTGCTAAGTTCCACCAAGGTAGATGACAAAGCAACTATTTCTATCTGGAGGCAAGGAAATCCAGAAAGATATCCTGTAAGTTGTGGCATTTAAACTTGGCTTAAAGGATGGGGAGGATATTAAAAGGAACTGGTGAATAAGACAGTCATTGTTAATTGTATGAGAAAAAATGAAGAAGCTAAACTTACTGCTCCTATTAGGGATAAGGCAAAAATCCTGATTTGCTTGAAGCATGATGTGATACAGATGGACTTAAGACCAGAAAGGAAGAATATTGCTAGACTGCATTGAGGTTTAACAAATTATTTGAATTATCCAGGAGCAGCCAAATGACAACATATTGTTATGCCACATGGGATAGAATATTTGTAATAAAAAAAAATTTGTTTAAGAAAATCATTTAATGACATAGGTTATAATTAAATGGCTAAAAATAATATAAATCCACATTCTAGTTTTATTAAATCATATAAAATTTTAAGTCTTGTGAACTTTAAACTTAAAACTTTAATAGATATGATTAAGCCACTAATCAAAGTGGTAATGAATTGCTGGTAGTGTAATTTTGTCAAGCACTATACTAAGTGCTCTATATGCATTAGCTCATTTATTTATCACAACCCCATGAGGTAGATGTTGTTATCATCCACCTGTAGCCAACATGGTGAATAGGCATGGCTTAAGCATGGTTGTAATGCCAAATTAGCTTCATTTGTGCCACTGCTTTTTGACATTAATTTTTTGGACTCATTTTCCTCTTGTGCATGGATGAAACTTAGGATATCTCATGCATTTTCTGGCCACCTCATGTAATAAAATACCATCGGGTAATAATTAATATGCTAGTCCAGGGTGTAGCCAATCCTTTACACATGATTGATGGTTACATTTTTTTCCCCCTTCTCATTCTGGGAGATTGAGTTCCAGGGAGTAGGTGGAGTGTTGGATTGGTGATGGGAGGAACAGAGGCAGGAAGGTTGTTACTTGGTCACTGGATAATGTGAAGAACTTATGTTGGCACTCTCTGGGGTAGCAGGTCTTAAGGCTAACACTTTTCCACAAGGCAGTGTTTGTGGGTTCTCCCACTTGCCTTGGGACTTGCCACCTTTGATTCTTTCATTACTGATGAAAGGATCTCTCTTTAGATATTCTCTTATGATTCCTTCCTCAGCCAAAAGTCACCTGATAGTACCTCTACCTTCTTTCACTTTTTTTCTTATCCAGATGACTCAGAGGAAGCTTTTAGGATGATCTCATGATGTTTCTCTTTCATGGATGACACACGAGAAAGACTGATACATCCTTTGTCCTTCCAGACCCTGGGAGTGAATGTCCCCAGGACAGCCACCATGGGTTCCTTCTGCCATTAGAATAGATGGCTTGACCCTTGCCTCTTAGGGTCTCTTGCTCAGGTCACACCAGTCCACTGTGTCTCTATGGCTTCAGGAGACCTTACCATGCCCTTTGACTTCTATATACAGGCTTCTTCCTTGACTTGAAGTGAACAGGGGAACACTCAACCCTTTCTCCAATGTGAGAATGCAGGACTCAGAGCAGTAAGTACTCTTTCAAAACTTTTCTCCTTTCTTCTTCAATAGCCCCCAACCCTTTTATTTCTATTCTGTGGGTGAACAATTAAGATTCACATAGCCAGTGTCAACCACTTCTTTTGCAAAACTTACATCATGGTCTTGCAACTCATTTGGAAGGAGCATGATTGTCCTGGGCTAAGACCTACTTGAATATCTTGTTAGATCCCATTTTAAAGTCGACGACCCAGTGGAAAAGAAAAATGAAATAATTCCAATCTGATAATGTAGTTTCAGACCCCAGACTCTAAATTTCTCTTCTGACCTGTTCCATACACATGTACAAAGGACAAGTCTGGAATAAACTTACCAAGATGTTAAACAGAAATTTTTGAGCAGAGGGAGTAATTTTGTATTTCCTTCTGTATGTTTGTCTATGTTTCACAGATTTTCATATATATATATATATATATATATATATATGAAATAAGAAAAGTTACATTTTAAGGATTATTCTGGCAAAAACAGTCAGGGACAGTTTGTTTGATGAGAAACTGGAGACAGGAATGGTAGGTAAGACAATGTCGAAATAATTAAGAAATAAGAATGCAACAGTATCATTATAATAAAACAGAGCAATTGCTGAGGGCCAAGCACTCTATTTATGACATTCTGACTTGATCCCCTCAGTAGCCCACTGTGCAGGTACTCTTGTGACTCCAAATTTAGAGTTGAGGACAGAGTTGTCTGACCCCCTCCATATATTGCAAGTGCCCTGAGGGCAAGAACCTATGGTGCTCATAATTTTTCTGCATGCCTAAGACAGAGTTGGCACGTTGTGTGTGCTCAGTACACATACATTTGCTGAACTAGAGAGGGCAAGGTGATAATAATTGGAGGTTGAACCAATGGGAGTATCTAAGTGAGAGGACCCTGTGATGAAACCAGGCAGTTGGGCAGATCGTAGAACCAGTGATGGTGGCCACCACATTCTGCAACCAAATCCCTACCAAAACTCACACACACAAAAAGAAGACTAAAAAAATGTTAATTACTTGAGGGAGAACATTAGGGAGCAGCCAGATGTAAAGATTGTTTTTAAACTTCATAGTAAAAGGATAAATACAGTAGATCACCAATTTGGTCTGACGTTTGTGGTGGCCAATATGAAAAAAGAAACTGGACCAGTCACATGATTTGCGACATAATAAAAATTCAGTTCTTGAGGAGATTTCAACTGTCCCAGGTACTGACACCAGAAATAACCCCACCCTTATGTCCTACACCCGTATTTCATAGATTGTCCCCAACAATGTCCTTACACCAGATATGACCACAAGTATTATGAAGATTTCTTACGTGATTTCCTCTAAAATACATTGATGGCGAATGCCAAAGCACAACCTAGTAGAAGCTGCTCTGGGAGAATGAAGACAATTCAGTCCCAGGTCACAGCTCTCTGCCACCTGGGATTACTGCAGAGAGATGTTTTAGAGAAGGTGGGCAATGGATGGATTGAATAACTTTCAGGCAGTCCTTTGTAAATATTGTTTCTTTTAATCAGCCTTTGATAAATATTGAGTGGCAGGGAGTTCAAGGTTGCCTGGAGTAGTTCGAATGCAGCTATTCACCATGTTAGCTAAACACAGACTTTATTAGTCAGTCTAGCTGAGAGTTATGTTTCTAGTCAGTTTGATGAGTTTGACAAGGACAATTGTCTATAATGTGACAATCAATCACTGCCACACTAATGCTGTGTAACAAACCCTCCCACAGCTCATTGGCTTAAAACAATGACAATTTATTCTCAAAATGTCCAAGGTAGCCGGTTCAACTGTGTTTAGCTCTAGACAGTAGTTTGGGTCCAGCTCTTCTTCACATCTCACCTCCTTACTTTGTTGGTGGGCTGGCTGGCACATGTTTTTCTCATGCCACTGGCAGAAGTGCTAGAAGGCAAAGTTCACTGCACAAGGACATTATATATTTTTGCTTCTATCATGTCCATTAATCTTCCATTGGTCAAAACAAGTCACATGGCCAAGCCCAATATCAGTGGGATGAGGAAGTGTACACTGGCCCCAATGGAAAGAGAGTCAATAATATTCATTCTAAACAATAATCCAAACCATCACATTCTCCTCAAAATTTGCCACATTGATAAGAAAGGCTAAAATTAAAATGACTGACAAAACCAAATATCAGCAAGAAAGTGGAGCAATTAGAATTCTCTGATACCTCTTGTGGGATTATAAAATGGTACAACCACTTTGGAAAACAGATTTTAAAAGTTAAACTATCAGCTATCTACTGCTAGGTATTTAGTCATGAGAAATGAAAGTATATAATCACACAAAGACTTGTACATGAGTATTCCTAGTGACTTTATTCATAACAGCCCCAAAGTGGGAGCGACTCAAATATTGATCAATAGGAGAATGGGCAATAAAATTGTGGTATGTTCACACAATGAGATATCACTCAGAAATGGAGGGAATAAACTATCAATATATGCAACAAGTATAAACCTAAAAAACATTATGTTGAGTGAAAGGAGCTAGACGCTAAAAAATACATATAGTATGAATACATTTATATCAAGTGGAAGAACAGACAAAATTAACCTAAAGTAATGGAAATCAAACAAGTGATTGCCCTTGACTAGGAGGGATAGGAGGGAAATTTGAGGGTATGAGAAATGCTCTATCTTGGCTGAGATGCTGCTTATGTGGGGTGTATACATTTGTCAAAATTCATCAAATTGTTTACTTAAAAATATGCATTTCATTGTGTGTAAATTTACTTTACTTAAAAGAAAAAAACCAAAAAAACTAAAAAGTGAAATTTTGTGTTTAGTCTGGCCTATACAGACTGGACTACCAAGACCCAATTTTTTGTGTGTTGAACCTGGCTAACTCAGTACCAATGTCAGCCATAATTGGACTCCTCAGAAAGTGCCCAACAGCCCCTGGCCAATCCTGGGAAAGTTATACTCTTCCAAGAAACTGGCTGTAAAATGCCCTTCCTTGCAGCTGTCTTACCAGGGACTTCTGGGGAAGCTGGGCCTCAGACATGTCTTGGATACAAGTGGTTTATCTAGGAGATGAGCTCAGAAGCAAGAGTGAGGGAGCAGGGAGAATGAGCATGGGAAGAAGGAAAAGAGAAAACCCATCAGTGCCATCGCCTTCTACATATGAGCTGTTTAAAGACAGCAGAGGGCTGATGTTAGTGCCCGACAACAGATGCCCCAGCTACTGTGAGAATTGTCTTCTTTTTTTTTAAATATGAAATTTGTTGTCAAATTGGTTTCCATACAACACCCAGTGCTCATCCCAACAGGTATCCTCCTCAATACCCATCACCCACCCTCCCCTCCCTCCCACCCCCCCATCAACCCTCAGTTTGTTCTCAGTTTTTAACAGTCTCTTATGCTTTGGCTCTCTCCCTCTCTAACCTCTTTTTTTTTTCTTCCCCTCCCTCATGGACTTCTGTAAAGTTTCTCAGGATCCACATAAGAGTGAAAACATATGGTATCTGTCTTTCTTTGTATGACTTATTTCACTTAGCATAACACTCTCCAGTTCCATCCACGTTGCTACAAAAGCCCATATTTCATTCTTTCTCATTGCCACGTAGTATTCCATTGTGTATATAAACCACAATTTCTTTATCCATTCATCAGTTGATGGACATTTAGGCTCTTTCCATAATTTGGCTATTGTTGAGAGTGCTGCTATAAACATTGGGGTACAAGTGCCCCTATGCATCAGCACTCCTGTATCCTTTAGGTAAATTCCTAGCAGTGCTACTGCTGGGTCATAGGGTAGGTCTATTTTTAACTTTTTGAGGAACCCCCACACTGTTTTCCAGAGCGGCTGCACCAGTTTGCATTCCCACCAACCGTGCAAGAGGGCTTCTGTTTCTCCACATCCTCTCCAGCATCTATAGTCTCCTGATTTGTTCATTTTAGCCACCCTGACCGGCATGAGGTGGTATCTCAGTGCGGTTTTCATTTGTATTTCCCTGGTGATTAGTGATGTCGAACATCTTTTCATGTGTCTGTTGGCCATCTGGATGTCTTCTTTAGAACAGTGTCTATTCATGTTTTCTGCCCATTTCTTCACTGGATTATTTGTTTTTCGGTTGTGGAGTTTGGTGAGCTCTTTATAGAATTTGGATACCAACTCTTAATCCGATATGTCATTTGCAAATATCTTTTCCAATACCCTCGGTTGCCTGTTAGTTTTGTCGGTTGTTTCCTTTGTAGTACAGAACTTTTTATCTTGATGAGGTCCCAATAGTTCATTTTTGCTTTTAATTCCCTTGCCTTTGGAGATGTGGCAAGTAAGAAATAGCTGCAGCCGAGGTCAAAGAGGTTTTTGGCTGCTTTCTCCTGTAGGATGGTTTCCTGTCTCACATTCAGGTCCTTCATCCATTTTGAGTTTATTTTTGTGAATGGTGTAAGAAAGTGGTCTAGTTTCATTCTTCTGTATATTGCTGTCCAGTTCTCCCAGCACCATTTGTTAAAGAGACTTTTTTCCATTGGATATTCTTTCCTGCTTTGTCAAAGATTAATTTGCCATACATTTGTGGGCCCAATTCTGGGGTCTCTATTCTATTCCATTGGTCTATGTGTCTGTTTTTGTGCTAATACCATGCTGTCTTGTTGATTACAGCTTTGTAGTAGAAGCTAAAGTCTGGGATTGTGATACCTCCCACTGTGGTCTTCTTCTTCAAAATTACTTTGGGTATTAGGGGTCTTTTGTGGTTCCATACAACTTTTAGGATTGCTTGTTCTAGCTTTGAGAAGAATGCTGGTGCATTTTGATTGGGATTGTTTTGAATGTGTAGCTTGCTTTGGGTAGTATTGACATTTTAACACTTTGTTCTTCCTATCCAGGAGCATGGAATGTTTTCCCATTTCTTTGTATCTTTTTCATTTTCCTTCATAAGCTTTCTATAGTTTCTATCATACAGATCTTTTACATCTTTTGTTAGGTTTATTCCTAGGTATTTTATGCTTCTTGGTACAATTGTGAATGGGATCAGTTTCTTTATTTGTCTTTCTGTTGCTTCATTATTAGTGTATAAGAATGCAACTGATTTCTGTACATTGATTTTGTATCCTGTGACTTTGCTCAATTCATGTATCAGTTCTAGCAGACTTTTAGTGGAGTCTATCGGATTTTCTATGTATAATATAATGTCATCTGCAAAAAGTGAAAGCTTAACTTCATCTTTCTCAATTTTGATTCCTTTGATTTCCTTTTGTTGTCTGATTGCTGATGTTAGAACTTCCAACACCATGTTAAACAACAGTGGTGAGAGTGGACATCCCTGTCGTGTTCCTGATCTCAGGGAAAAAGCTCTCAGTTTTTCTCATTGAGGATGATATTAGCTGTGGGATTTTCATAAATGGCTTTTATGATTTGTAAGTATGTTCCTTCTATCCCGACTTTCTCGAGGGTTTTTTTAAGAAAGGATGCTGAATTTTGTCAAAAGCTTTTTCTGCATTGATTGACAGGATCATATGGTTCTTACCTTTTCTTTTATTAATGTGATGTATCACATTGATTGATTTGCGAATGTTGAACCAGCCCTGCAGCCCAGGAATGAATCCCACTTGATCATGGTGAATAATTCTTTTATATGCTGTTGAATTCGATTTTCTAGTATCTTATTGAGATTTTCGCATGCATATTCATCAGTGATATTGGCCTGTAGTTCTCTTTTTTTGCTGAGTCTCTGTCTGGTTTAGGAATCAAAGTAATGCTGGCTTCATAGAATGAGTCTGGAAGTTTTCCTTCCCTTTCTATTTTTTGGAAAAGCTTGAGGAGGATAGGTATTATCTCTGCTTTGAATGTCTGGTAGAATTCCCCAGGGAAGCCATCTGGTCCTGGACTCTTATTTGTTGGGAGATTTTTGATAACTGATTCAATTTCTTCGCTGGCTTCAAGTTTTCTATTTCTTCCTGTTTAAGTTTTGGAAGTATGTGGGTGTTTAGGAATTTGTCCATTTCTTCCAGGTTGTCCAGTTTGTGGACATATAATTTTTCATAGTATTCCCTGATAATTGCTTGTATTTCTGAGGGATTGGTTGTAATAATTCCATTTTCATTCATGATTTTATCTATTTGGGTCATCTCCCTTTTCCTTTTGAGAAGCCTGGCTAGAGGTTTATCAATTTTGTTTATTTTTTTCAAAAAACCAACTCTTGGTTTCGTTGATCTGCTCTACAGTTTTTTTAGATTCTATATTGTTTATTTCTGCTCTGATCTTTATTACTTCTCTTCTTCTGATGGGTTTGGGGTATCTTTGCTGTTCTGCTTCTAGTTCCTTTAGGTGTGCTGTTAGAGTCTGTATTTGGGATTTTTCTTATTTCTTGAGATAGGCCTGGATTGCAATGTATTTTCCTCTCAGGACTGCCTTCGCTGCATCCCAAAGAATTTGGATTGTTGTATTTTCGTTTTCCTTTGTTTCCATATATTTTTAAATTTCTTCTCTAATTGCCTCGCTGACCCATTCATTCTTTAGTAGGGTGTTTTTTAACCTCCATGCTTTTGGAGGTTTTCCAGACTTTTTCCTGGGTTGATTTCAAGCTTCATAGCATTGTGGTCCGAAAGTGTGCATGGTATGATCTCAATTCTTTTATACTTATGAAGGGCTATTTTGTGACCCAGTATGGGATCTATCTTGGAGAATGTTCCATGTGCACTCAAGAAGAAAGTGCATTCTGTTGCTTTTGGATGCAGAGTTCTAAATATATCTGTCAAGTCCATCTGATCCCATGTATCATTTAGGGCCCTTGTTTCTTTACTGATCTTGTGTCCAGATGATCTATGCATTGTTGTAAGTGGGGTATTAAAGTCCCCTGCAATTACCACATTCTTATCCATAAGGTTGCTCATGTTTGTGATTAATTGTTTTATATATTTGGGGCTCCTATATTCAGCGCATAGACATTTATAATTGTTAGCTCTTCCTGATGGATATACCCTGTAATTATTATATAATGCCCTTCTTCATCTCTTGTTACAGCCTTTAATTTAAAGTCTAGTTTGTCTGATATAAGTATGGCTACTCCAGCTTTCTTTTGACTTCCAGTAGCATGATAGATAGTTCTCCATCCCCTCACTTTCAATCTGAAGGTGTCCTCAGGTCTAAAATGAGTCTCTTGTAGAGAGCAAATAGATGGGTCTTGTTTTTTTATCCATTCTGATACCATATGTCTTTTGGTTGGAGCAGTTAGTCCATTTACATTCAGTGTTATTATAGAAAGATACAGGTTTAGAGTCATTGTGATGTCTGTAGGTTTCATGCTTGTAGTGATGTCTCTGGTAATTTGTCTCACAGGATCCCCCTCAGGATCTCTTGTAGGGCTGGTTTGTGGTGATGAGTTCCTTCAGTTTTTGTTTGGGAAGACCTTTATCTCTCCTTCTATTCTAAATGACAGACTTGCTGGATAAAGGATTCTTGGCTGCATTTTTTTCCTGTTCATCACATTGAGGATTTCCTGCCATTCCTTTCTGGCCTGCCAAGTTTCAGTAGATAGATCCATCACGAGTCTTATCAGTCTCCCTTTATATGTTAGAGCATGTTTATCCCTAGCTGCTTTCAGAATTTTCTCTTTATCCTTGTATTTTGCCCGTTTGAACCTGATATGTCATGCAGAAGATCGATTCAAGTTACGTCTAAAGGGAGTTCTCTGTGCCTCTCGGATTTCAATGCCTTTTTCCTTCCCCAGATCAGGGAAATTCTCAGCTATGATTTCTTCAAGTACACCTTCAGCACCTTTCCCTCTGTTTTGTTCCTCTGGAATCCCAATTATGCTTATATTATTGCGTTTAATTGTGTCACTTAGTCCTCTAATTCTCCCCTCATACTCCTGGATTTTTTTTTCTCTCTTTTTCTCAGCTTCCTCTCTTTCCATAATTTTATCATCTAATTCACCTATTCTCTCCTCTGCCTCTTCAATCCGAGCTGTGGTCGCCTCTATTTTACTTTGCATCTCATTTATAGCATTTTTTAGCTCCTCATGACTATTTCTTAGTCCCTTGATCTCTGTAGTAATAGATTCTCTGCTGTCCTCTATACTGTTTTCAAGCCCAGCGATCCATTTTATGACTTTTATTTTAAATTCATTTTCTGTTACATTGCTTAAATCATTTTTGATCAGTTCGTTAGCTGTCGCTACTTCCTGGAGTTTCTTTTGAGGAGAATACTTCCATTTCAGCATTTGGATAGTCCCTGGAGTGGCGCAGAACTGCAGGGCACTTCCTCTGTGATGTCTGGAGTAATTTGTGTTGGTGGCAGGGCCGCAGTCAGACCTGATGTCTGCCCCCAGCCCACCGCTGGGGCCACAGTCAGACTGGTGTGTACCTTATCTTCCCCTCTCCCAGAGGCAGGACTCACGGTGCAGTAGTGTGGCCCCTGTCTGGGCTACTTGCACACTGCCATGCTTGTGGTGCTGCTTCTATGGGACCTGGTGTATTAGCCGGGGTGGATCCGCAAGGTGCACAGGGGCAGGAGGGGCAGACTCTGCTGGCTTTGCCTCTGGTGGTCCGTTTCAGGAGGGGCCCTGTGGCACCGGGAGAGAGGCAGACCCATTGGAGGGATGGATCCACAGAAGCACAGAGTTGGGTGTCTGTGTGTAAGCAAGTTCCGTGACAGGAACCACTTCCCTTTGGGATTTTGGCTGGGGGATGGGTGAGGGAGATGGCAGTGGTGAGTGCCTTTGTTCTCCGCCAAGCTGAGCTCTGTCCTCCGGGGCTCAACAACTCGCCCTCCCGTTGTCCTCTAGCCCTCCTGCTCTCAGAGCAGAGCTGTTGACTTATAACATTCCAGATGTTAAGTCCCGCTGGCTGTCAGAACACACTCAGTTCTGCCCCTCCGCTTTTGCAAGCCAGACTAGGGGGCTCTGCCTGGCCAGGCGGGCTGCCCCTCCACTGCCCTGGCTCCCTCCCACCAGTCCGTGTAGGGTGCACTGCCTCTCCGCCCTTCCTACCCTCTTCTGTGGGCCTCTGGTCTACGCTTGGCTCCAGAGTCCATTCTGCTAGTCTTCCAGTGGTTTTCTGGGTTATTTAGGCAGATGTGTAATCTAAGGGGTCAACAGGATGCGTTGAGCCCAGCGTCTTCCTACGCCACCATCTTCCTCACCTAAGTGTTCGAGAATTGTCTTCTGAGAGTGTAGTTTCTGCTTCTTCAGGGAACTCTTCTCAGCAAACAGAAGGCTTTGCCCAGGAGATACACCCAGGGTGTCTTGTGACCAGCGACTGATTGATATGATGGCATAAGAAGCTGGGCCCCTTGCCCAGAGATGGGACTGTGGTAGAATTCATTCTGTAGAGATCCCTGTGGGATGCAGTTGAAGCTAGTCTTCACCTGAAGCCATGTCCTCACTTGACAATTCTCCTGTCTTCTCCTGCTCCCCTCCCTCCCCTTTTCTTGAGGGAACACCCTCAAGAAATCACTGGAACAAAAATCCTCATCTCAAGCTCTGCTTGTGGGGAATTCAACTTAAGTCAGATGGTGTTATGGGTTGAATTGTGTCCCCTTCAAAAGATACATTGAAGTTATAGCCCCCACCTCCCTGTACTTGCAAATGTGTCTTTATTTGGAAATAAGGCCTCTGCAGATATAATCAAGTTAAGATGAAGTCCTTAGGGTGGACTCCAATCAAGTATGGCTGGTGTCCTTATGAGAAGAGGGAAACACCATGTGAAGACAGAGACACACAGGGAGGAGATGAGGCAGACTGGGGTAGTGCAGCTATATGCCAAGGAACACCAGTCACCACTAGCTACCACCAGAAATTGGGAGGTGGCAAGGAAGGAAGGATTCTACCCAAAAAGAGCATGGCGCTGATGAAACTTTTATTTTGAACTTTTAGTCTCCAGAACTATGAGAGAATAAATTTTTATGGTTTAAGCCACCCAGTTGGTGGTACTTTGCTATGACTATCCTAGGAAAACAATGGTAGCCCTGACACTCAAGTCCTTATAAGGTTCTGCTTTGGTGTGAGCTTCACTAAGAAGGGGGAGGGGTACTGAGCAGGAGCAGTCAGTTCTTAAACCATGTCTTCCCATAGTCTTCAGCGAAAGGTAGAGAAGGATCAAAAGACTAGGGAAAAACGTTTCTTTGACTAATTTAGGAGGCTTCCCAAAGGGGGTGAGTTTGGGGTGCTCTGAGCTCCCTAAATCCATTCATATACAGTAGATTCCTTCCTTCTGTCTGAGTCTTATTCTTTCATGATCCACTGATAGAAGACAATTTCTTTTGCTTACTTCCCCATCCATTCACTACCTTCATTGTCATCCATTACTCAAAAATAAAATCTTTTTGTGGGGGAGGGGGGCTTAATTGGCTCAGTCGGTTAAACACCTGGCTCTTGATTTGGGCTTAGGTCATTATCTCGTGGTTCATGATAATCAAATTTTACATCAAGCCCTGTGCTAACAGTGCAGAGCCTGCTTGGGATTCTCTCTCTCTTCCTTTCTCTCTGGTTCTCTCCCACTCGCTCACATGGGTACATAGACACTCTATCTCTCAAAATAAATACATAAACTTTAAAAAATCTTTAAAAAATAATAAAAAATAAAAATAAAATCTTTTGTGAAAACTAAGGAAAGGAAGGGTAGAATTTAGTACCCACCCGCTTGAAGAGACAGCTTTGTTTCAGTGGAGGGGCAACTTAAAATGATTGGTGTTTATTTACTCCTGGGTTGTACTTATTCTGATTATCTTAACCATCAGCAAATAATGGAAGGACACCAGAATGGTGCTTAAGATCCAACCAGCTCTATTAGTAGAAGTTAGTTTGAATCTACTGCTAAAAATTTCATTCGTATGAATCCACGAGCTGATCCTTAAGAAGAAAATAATGCATTGTGGGTTATTTTTCTAAATTTTCATCTGTGCTATTAGCCTTCTCAAACTATCTCTACCAGCATTCTGCATGGGTGAGTTTCTAGGTGGCCCATGAGGATGGAGTGTAAGGAGACCTTTGTTGGAATAAAGTACAAATAATTCCAGACCTGTTTTTAGTCTTCCTAGTCTCCCTCTTTAACAGGCAAATCAACAGTGGAATGATTGATATACCTTGACCTTCACTTGCTGTTCAGTGCCCCAGAGGCTGAGTCTGAGTTTGGAAGGACAATGAGTGATGAGCCAGAAGATTGAAAAATGTAGGCAGGAAGAGAAAGCAATACCATTGTACACAGTATAAATGATAGAGCATTGTGGTCTTTGTGTAACGCAATAAAATAGCAAGGAGATTCCAGGACAGGGAGTGTGAACTGGTACAACCCTCTGGAAAAGTGTTTAGCAATATCTACTAAAATTGAACATTCACGTACCTTGTGACCCAAATTCCACTCCTAGGTATGTACCCAAGAGAAATGAATACCTCTGCCCAGCAAAAGACATACAAAAAGGTTCAGAGTAGCTTTATTCATAAAAAATCCCAAACTTAAACAAGTCAGCTTATCCATGGGCAGGAGAATGAGTAAAGAAATTAGGGCATATGCATATAACAACATCCAACATGACAACAGAACTAAATAAACCACTACTACACCACAGCAATATGGATGAACCTCACAAGCCGAGGGTGGAAAAGAAAGTTAGGGATAAGAGTAGATGATAAATGATTGCACTGATATACAAATTTCAACACGGATCAAATGAATACTCCACTGTTGAGGTCAGGATAACACATTTCCTTGATGAAGGGAGGGTGCTGGGGTGTGGAGAAGGTTTGGAGGGGCTAAGTGCTGGCTGCATGGTATGCTTGCTCAGTTTATGAAAATTCACTGGGTTGCAAACCTGTCATTTGTGCACTTCCTTCACATCTGTTAAACCAATTAAAACTCTACAAAAAAATCAGGTGGAAATTCATCATCCTACTTTTGAATACACACAAACCCCTCAAAAAATCATATTTCATGTGACTGAAACATGCTGGAAGTTATTAAATAAAGAACATAAGTAAACATCCTCAGACTGCAAAATTCTCATAAAAGAATGACAACTGCCAGTTAAGAAACACACCTGTTTTCGACATTCAACTGTTATGTTATGCTCTGGTTTATTATGGAGTCACTTCCAAAACAGACACAGCAGAAGAAACTCCACCTTCATAATTTAAGAATATTGAGAAAGATGGAGTGCCTGGGTGGCTCAGTTGGTTAAGCATCCAACTCTTGATTTTGGTTCTGATCATGATCTCACAGTTTGTAAGTTTGAACTGTGCTGATTCTCTCTCCCTGTCTCTGTTCCTTTCCTACTCGTGCTTTCCCTCTCTCTCAAAAAACATATTGAGAAAGCTGAGCCAGAGAGGATTCTCTGATTTGTTTTCTTAAAATTTCGCTATTATCTTGAGGGTTTCCAGAGCAATATTATCCACCATAAAAATAAAAGGGGATTTTTATACTTACTCCTTCATAGAGGATTTTGATGGTAAAATGGACACATTCCAAAACTCAAATAAAATAAAATTTCCATTTCTCAAGACCAACAGGCCTGCCTTTTCTTCCTCATCATATATCAACAATCACCTGCTTTAGACCCTACTGAGTATCCAGCTAATATTTGCCAAAATATTTGACCAACAGAGAGGTTTGAGGGGGCACCAGTGGTTAATGTTTTTTGCTTCTGCCATCTGCTACCTGAGTGCTACTGGATGCCCTATTTAACCATCCTGTGCCTCAGTTTCCACTTCTTTCATAGGAGATGATGACAACAGCTGGCTTATGGAGTTTTTATGAGGACTGGATGAGTCAATGCCAGAGAAGTCTTGACGCATACTAAGCTCTAATTGAGAGTTCTCTCATATTGTCATTCTGCTGGCAACCTGACTCCTAATTCACCATCATGGGATTGTCTTGGGTAAAGAGCAGCACGTAGTAAGTAGCACATCACCACTCAGAACTCCACTGGCACAGGGAGAACTTGCCCACGTGGGTGCCAGCCTGTAGAAGACATCCAAGCTCGCCACCTGCCCAGGGGCACATCTGGGACCTAGCTGCCTCCTACTTCCCCCCTGCTCTCCCACCCCTTCTCTGCCTGCTGCCGCTGCTGCTTCATACCCTTCTAATGTTCTCCTAATTCCTTACCCACTGGGGATGGTTTTACCCTGCATAGAATACAGATTCTTTCCAGCATGGCGCCATTAGCAGAAAGAAACCCAGATCTGTAATAACTGCTTAAAATGGCCCAGCTGCCTACATCAGGGGTCACCACACAGACCAGAAAACAAGGCGGCAATCTTATAAAATACAGTTTTATTTGAATAAGACCAGTCCACATGGGATTAATTAAATACATCCATAGTGAGTGAAAGGGTGCATGTTGGATTTGCTCGTCCGCCTTTCCTATCACGGCTCTGGAAGGTTTAGCTTCTGTTGCTTTTGTCTGCATGGGATTAAGAAGGAGGAGGTTGGATGGGGTTATTAAAAGAAAAAAGAGCATGCCTAGTGACCTAATTCCCTTCTGCATCTTTATCATGTACCAGGATGTACAAATCCCCATATGGGACAACAATGCAAATGAGTTTTACTGGAGAATAAAACATTTGAGACAAAAAAGAAACATGAGTTTGTCATACAATATCACTGCAACTCATAATGCTCAGACTTTTAAAAAATGACATTCTATTATGGAGTTTTATTTCCTGTCCCGGCGGGCAGCAAACCACGCATAGCAATTCAGAATTCAAATACTGTACAAGGATATACAGTAACTACAGTTCTCTGAGGATTTGAGCAAATGTCAGAAAACCAAGCCTGAACTCAAATTTATTAGTTGGCGCTGATATCTAACAATTTTACGTAGACGCTGATAAGGCCTTCTGGGAATCCTTTTCGCCATTAAGTGATTTAGAGGCCTCTACAGAAATTTCCTTGTCTGCTACATTTCACAAAGCAGCACACCCCTCCCCCTGCAATAGCAAATCATGTGAAAACAGCAGTACTATTTATATGCTCTTTCCAATGCACATCTTTTTCTTCAAATGCTTATTTCTATAAGACCCACAGACTGAGGGGGTTCTCATGAAATCAAAGCCAAAATGAGAGATGTGAAACAATTTTAAAATTTCAGTGTTAGGGCTAAGAAAGAATCTTTCCCTTTCAGACACACTCTTCTCCTAACCTCTCCTAACCTCACGCTTGCTGTTTGGTCCCTAGAGCTCTGCTGGAAAAACAAGTTATTACTAATTAATGGAAGTTTCTGGCTTCATCTGGACCAAATTTAGCAGCAGAAAGTAAGGCTGAAAGAGACCTGGGTGTGGGCGATCAGCATCCTAGTGTAGACTGGCCTGGGACTGGGGCTGGATGCACTTAGACAAGCAGCCCAATAGTGCAGGGCTCCATGTTCTCAATGTGCAATTGACACTTGGATCAACTGAACTGGAACATTTCCTTCTGGGGCTAAAATAAGATTTTGAGCCACAGTCCCACTCCCATGCTCTTGACTTCTCTTCTCCCTCTATCTGCCAACCCTCCGCTCCTCCCTGCCTGCTGTTTTAGTAGTATCTCCACCCTGTAACTGCCAAAGTGTTCCTCAACCCACCACAGCGATGTCATGTGTATGATAAAATGTGGGGCTTTATTCTGCTATATGTAACTTGTTGAACTTGGAAATGATCTCAGAACTTAAAAATAATTTTGAAAAGTTGGTTCAACATGATTTTCATTGGCAGTAAGAACAGAGTAACTTCTGGAATGGAAAGCTGAGATCTCTGCTTTTGGGAAGCATGCAGGCTGGTCCAGGAAAGGGATGGGGAGTGGTGATTCCATGCCTCTCATATGTATGTGCTCTAAGAGAAGCCCCCAAGGAAGGTTTCTAAAAGGCTGGGGGAATCCAAAAGTGGCTTCTTGTCCAAGCTAAATCTGAAAGGACCACTAGCAACCAATCAGACAAATGCAAGGAAGGACTGGCCAGGCATGAGTGAAACAGTGATGCTTTCATGGAGCTGTAAGTAGGCAGAAACATCTGGGTTGTAAATTACAAGGCAGAGAGGAACTGTCCACCCATCTTAAGATGCCAGGGAACTTGACCTTTATTCTATACCTAACAGGACACACGTTCAAGAGGGTTAAAGAATGAAGGAGGTGCAAGGTTAGATTTGCATTTCCATGTAGTTGTTCTATTCCAGTGAATAGGTAAAGGGCCAGCCTGTGAAGGGTAGGGAGGATGGAGATCAGGTCAGGAGCTAATGCAATAATGGTAAATCTGACTTAAGTAGTGGCAGCAGGACTGGTATAATAATCAAGGGCATGGTGGCAGCCATAACACACAAAACCCCAAATTTCAGTGGGCTTAGTACCATACAAACTTATTTCTTTCTCACATCACAGTCCATGGGGTGGTTTCCTGTTCAGTTGGAGGGCTTTCCTCCACTTGGAAGTGCAGCAGCCCCGACCCTTTCCTTCTAGTGGCTCCACAGTCCTGAGGACCTCAGGTTCTCTGCACCTGAGTAGGAGGGAATGAGAGAAGGTGGGAGAGGCTCACATACTTCTTGGAGACCTTGGTCGGGAGGAGACACACATCATTTCCAGTTTGATAGATGAGAACTGGTCACACCACTCACTCAAATACAAGGATGGCTTGGATCTGTAGTACTGACCTAGCCACAGGTTGGTACCTTGGATGCAAGTATGAAGTTTTGGAGGACAGCTAGATGTCCTTGCAACAGATGAGAGAAACATGGAGGAGTCATACTGGTGAGACTTGGGGAGGATTTCTGTTCGGCCGAAAGTAGCAGGCAAATGGGGAAGGGTGTTACATTTTCTTTTTTGACTTAGACTGTGGCAATACCATGTGACAGTTGAAAGATAAGAGAAAAAACTATATTTCTTTGGGAAAGAGGATGTGTTTTGCTGGGTATGTATCTTAAGCCAAGCTTTCTGGAAACAGACCTTGAGATGAGAATGTGTGTGCACGTAACTTATTAAGGACACACTCCCAGGGGAGAATAGTAAGGGAATGAAAAAACAGGACAGCCCAGGGAATCAGCTGAACAGGGATAATATTTTGAGTTGATCCCATTCTCAGTCTGGTCCCATAGGAGAATTCTGGCACTTTCAGCATTCTCAGTGTGGAAGGCAGATAGAAGCTGAACCACACAAAAACTGGAGAAAGAGAACAAGAGATAATAAGGGATCCAAGAGCATTTGGGCATAGCATCAAACAGTGTCTGTTACACATTCCATGTGCATCAAGCTAGTAGGAAAAGTGAGCAGATGATGGGATATTTGAGTCTGGAACCTGAATGCTCAATTCAGATTGAGGGAGGCAGACCCATGACTCTGCACAACAGTGGAAGCTGAAGCTACCATAGGACAGGAGATGGTTATGGGAGACAGTGTGCAAGAATAAAAGGTGGAAGGGCTAGAACTTTGGGGAGCATCAATGCTTGAGTGTTGGGAGAGAGAAGATAAAGGAAGAAAATTGAGAGCAAGCATCCAAAGAAGTAGGAGAACCAGGAAAATAGGGGATCACCTGTGTCATTGGGGGTGCTTTTTTAAAGTAGGCTTCACACCCAGTGTGAAGCCCAACATGGGGCTTGAACTCATAACCCCACGATCAAGACCTAAGCTAATATTAAGAGTCAGATGCTTAACTGACTGAGCTACCTAGGTGCCCCTGTCTCAGAAGAGTTTTAAAAAGACAAGGACCAAATGTCCATCAGCTGGTGAATGGATAAAGAAAACATCACACACACACACACACACACACACACACACACACACACACTGAATATTACTTGGCCATCAAAAAGAATGAAATCTTGCCATTTGCAACAACATGGGTGGGACTAGAGTGTATTATGCTAAGCTAAATAAGTCAGTCAAAGAAAGACAAATATGATTTCACTCATATGTGGAATTTAAGAAACACAACAGATGAACATAGGAGAAGGGAAGGAAAAATAAGATAAAAACAAAGAGGGAGGCAAACCATAAGAGACTCTTAAATACAGAGAACAAACTGAGGGTTACTGGAAGGGAGATGGGTGGGGGATGGGCTAAATGTATGATGGGAATTGAGGAGGGCACTTGTTGGGATGAGCCCTCATTGTATGTAAGTGATGAATCATTGGGTTCTACTCCTGAAACCAATACTACACTGTATGTTAGCAACTTGAATTTAAATAAATTAATTAAAAAAAGACAAGGACCAAAATTAAATCTGGCCATCTGGAGCCCATGCCCTATTTGGCAAGAGCAGATTCCATTTCATTTTGCAAAACTCCTCCTATTCCTGTCTTTATTCTTTTTTTCTGTCTTTATTCTTAAAAAAAAAACTTTATAACTTTGTATTCTATTTAGCAATGAGCATTGTGAGTTTATATGAAAATGCTAAGAGGAAAGAGTTAAATGAAATTTTGGCTTATTATTAAAACCCAAAGGAGCTCACTTTTTACTCACTCTCACACCTAAGATATTTTATCATCCTGCAAGATAGGGCCTTCTCATTTCAATTAGTGGAAAGCTCACCATTAGCTAACTAATTAATGCTATTCTCTCACATCTATTTTCTAATTACAGTCACCACTGAGATTTTTTCACCCAAGTGGCCAGTGATGCTGTGGATTTATTTTAAATTTAGTTTGACAATAACAAACACCTAATTAATGTTTATAAATATAATAAAATCCCTCCTGACGAGTTGTGGGTATTGCATACACTAGCAACCGGTTTATTAAAACATTAATTGCAGTCGGATTTGTTTTGGGATTCGTGCATAATCCATTTAGTACATAGCAGGACTAACTCATTTTGAAGGGATTATGAATGAAATCCTCCACAAAGTCTTCCGTTTAATTCACATTGTAGTCAAGGAAGGAGAAAGTTTACTTTCAGCAAATTCTGTGGCTCCTCAGAATTCTTCAGTGGGCTACTTCATTCATTCATTCATTCATTCATCTATTTAGTAAGTATTTGTCAGACATCTATTGTGTGTATAGCTCTGTGAAGATACCCAAAATGTGTTTATGGAGTGTAAAGATGAACACTGCAAAATTCAATCAATTGAATTTTACTTCTGGATGGAGTGAATTGGTACCCCATTTTGGAAAATTTACAGCATTTTCTAAAGCTGAATACATGCCTACTTTATGACATCAATTCTACTGCTAGGTATGGAGGCAACAGTAATATGTCCACATGTTCACTAACAAGACACATATTAGAATGTTCAGTGCAGCACTATTTATAATAGCACCAAACTGGAAACTATTTGAATACCCATCAACAGTCAAATGGGTTAATAAATTATGGAATATTCCCATAGTGGAATAATGTATAGCAATGAGAATGGACATTCTACAAAGTTCAAAAACAAGCAAAACTGACCTATGATGCCAGAAGTCAGGATAGTAGCTATCCTTAGAGATGGGTAGTAAATGAAAACTTTTGTGGTTCTGGTAATGTTGTCTCTTGATCTGGTTTCTAGTTATGTAAATGTGTTCAGTTTGTGAAAATTTATTGATTATGATTGATGAAACTTTTATGCATGTTATATTTTAATAAAATTTGTAAAACAAAAACTCTGTTAGCTAGAGACTTGCTTTTATTTTTGTGTTGGTGCTTATTCTTTTTTTTTTTTTAAGAGAGACAGCCTATGCGAGTGACTGGGGGAAGGCAAAGAGAGAGAGAGGAGAGAGAGAGAGAGAGAGAGAGAGAGAGAGAGAGAGAGAGAATCTTAAGCAGGCTCCATGCTCAGTGCAGTCTGACATGGGCTTGATATCAAGGCCCTGAGCTAAAATCAAGAGTTGGATACTCAACTGACTGAGCCACTCAGGCACCCTTGTTAGTGCTTATTCTAATGTAAGTAGCTACATGATAATTTAGGTCTGATCATTCATTCATTCCACAAGCATTTATTGAGTACCTAATTAATTTGTAATGCTGATGGTCGTGGGTATGTGTGAAGATATAAACACCCATCAATCATGATCTTTAGCCCCAAGGTTTTCACAAGGCATCTGTGGAGAGAATCACAAATAGTAGCTGTTACAGTACAATGTGGCCAGTGCTTCCTCACAGAGGAAGGGTGCTTGGTTCAAGCTAGGTGGGTATGGTGAGATGCTTAGGAAAGGAATAGAGAGCATTTGCTGCCTTATGTCCCTCAACATCCCCTCACCCTATTTAGGCAGGATCATTGAGTTTTATTTGTGGAGCAATTTATCACCCATTGGTTCAAAGAAGGCCCAAACCCCTGGCCCCAGGACTAGAGCAAATGATCCAGGCCAAAGGCAAAAGCATATTTCTTCCACTGGCTACATTGATTGGTTTGGAGATGAGCATATATAACTTAAGCTGGTCTAATGCTAGCAAATTACAGGAGTTGTTTAAGAGCTGCTGAAAAAAAAAATCTCTTTCTTCTGTCTTGAAGATGGTGGGTCAATGCTGTGGCAGTCATTTGCTATTGAAAATAAAGTCACTATGTGGAGGTGAATAGGGCTAAATCCAGACACCAAGAGAAGCTATTTCTGATGACCTCAACTGAACTGTAGTCAAGCTGAACCTGAAGCTTGCTCTACTATGGGACTTTGCAAATAAATGAGTCAATAATTTTCATTGAAGCCCACTTGAATTGAGTGTTATTGCTTTAAGTGTGTGACTGAAAGAGATTTAACTGATACTGAAATTTTCCAAGAAGAGGTCATGTTCAAGTTGACCTTTGAAGGTACAGTAGGAGTTAAAATAATGGAAGGGGAAGGGGCCCCCAAGGAAAATGCTACATCATGCCAGGAGGAAATGGAATGAACTGTCAGGATCAGATAAAGAACCCAAGAAATCTGATCTGGTTGTGGGTTTGACTAGGAGGAATGAGTTAGGTGTTGCATTCAGGGACTAGACATGTTGCCTGTGGCCCATGCTGCTTGTGCCCTGCTCAGAGCTCTAGGACCCTCATAGTTCCTGCACATTTGACAATATCCTCCAGCAAGCACCTGCCCCTCACTGGCTATAGGAGAAGACACTGCTCTTACACAAATGGAGTTGACACCCCAAGGAGAAGTCTTCTACCCATGACTAATGGGTATTAGTGAAATAATATCCCAACTTCTTTACCTCTCAACTGAGACACCTCTGAAGGATGCCCCACACCATCTCTCATGGAGCCCACACAGGAACCTGCTCATTCATTCCACTGGCATTGATATCCTTTGGTCATATATTGCTGTACAATGATCCCTTCCCCCAAAGACAGGGATCACAACAATTATGTATTATTTCTCTCAATTCAGTGGGTCAGAAATTTGAGCAAGTCTCAGCTGGGTTGTTCTGCTGCTCCATGTGGTGTTGATCAGGGTCATCACTCTGGTGCATTCAGCTGGTGACAGCACTGAACTGAAAGGTCCAGCTGGCTTCACTCAGGCTGGATCCCTAGGTGCTGCTGAACATGGCTTCTCTTTCCTGTGGTGTTTCATTGTCAGTTGTGCAGCGTGAGCTGCCTTGTAGCTGGGTGGAAAGATTCTCCAGTTGAGAGAAAGCAGAAGCTATCAGCCTTCTTCTGCCTGAACTCAGAAGTCCCAGAATGGTGCTTGTGCACATGCTGGTGGTTGGGGCAGTTACAGAGCCTGCTCAGGTCCCGGGGAAGGAGGGTGGGCTAGAGGGAGTGGTCATGGTGCCTGTCCTTGGAGATTACATAAGGGCCCCACTTCTCCACCAGCCTAGGGCTAGTCTTACTACCAGCCTAGGGCTAGTCCTACAGCCTAGGGCTATGTCCCACTTAAACTAGAAGCCTGTTCACAGGGTTGGCTTCTGGGGACCCCAACCTCAAGCAGGCAAATCTTGTTTTTAGACTTACTCTTGATTTTTCTAGTGTTCAATCCCAACTTAGGAAGGCAAATGATTTTATAAAAAACTTATTCTAACATGATATACAAACTCTACAGTGGAGAATTTGCCATGAACAGAGCTGAGTGACCTGGAGCACGAGGAGGCTAAACTGGTGACCTGTCAACTCAGGGCTCCTAACCACTGAATATCTGGAATGCATCTCCAAGGCAGCTCCCCAGAAACCTCCACCCTCTTCCAAGAGCACTTAACACCAAATGGGTCTAATTTCCTGATGGTGGAAATTCATCTTGTCTTCTCGTTTCTTGATCAGTCTTGCTAGAGTTTTATTAATTTTGTTAGTCTTCAAATAGCTAGCTTTTGGCTTTCTGGATTTTCTGTACTGCACCTTTATTTCCCATTTTATTGATTTCTTTTCTCATCTTATTTCTTTTCCTTCATTTTGTGGTTCCTCTTATGACTTCTGGATATGTTAGCTTAAGTTGTAGGGCCTCAGCCCTTCTTCTTTTCTACTATATGAATTAAAGGCTCTGTTGCATCCTGCAAGTTTCATGGATTATGGTTTATCTTAAATGCCAGCAAAAGGATTTTGGTCTCTGAAAACAGATTCCTGTGACTTAAGTTTACCCATATGCAATCCTGTTGGCTAAGAGCTAGAGGACCTCAAAGGAGGTTTCCTCATCCTGCTTTCAGAATGCAGAATACAATCTAGATCACAGTGAATACCTAGGACCCCATCTACTTGAACATGAACCAAAATGCCTCCTTTCATCTGTACAGCACTTCTCTTTTCAGGTTGTTTTCCCATGGATTTATTTGACTCTATTTTAATTGTTCCTTTTCATGGTCTGGTCCAGCCTGACCAGCCTGCCTGGTTCACACTTTGCCTGAGCTACTATTCTTGGAGGATTCTGTGCTGCCCTTTCAGGCCAGCAATGACGGTGGCCTTTCGTGGCTTCACCTCAAGCTGGAGCTGACTTGTGTCTGCTCTTGACTTGCTTCCTTGGCAACAACCCCTATTTACCCCTGATATGATACTGCTTTAGACTGCCCTTCTAATACCCTGCCTGGTCCAGCCCAGCCCAGTCCCCTGAACCTTGTACCTCACAAAAGTTGCCATGGCTCACAGCAGGCTTCAGTTAAACAGGTCTTACAAGTTGGTCTCAGACAATGACAACCGTATACAATGGACAGTTTGGGAATTAAAACTCTCTTTTAGTTTGGGTCCTCTAGAGGCAGAGCCTCAAGCAGGCATTATGGCACATATGAATGGTTGAGGGAGGGTTCTCAATAAGGGAGGGGGCCAGACAGGTAGGGAAAGGGAAGGAGCCCACCAAAGATGTGGTCTCAGTTGTGGCCTGATCCATGGGATGGGTATAGGGGCTTTGGAGCACTATCTAGGCTGCAGTATCGTTCCCCTTGGGGCAAGGGGTCGGACTTTTGTGCCTATATGACAACCATTCATTAGTTGGGAGCTGCCTGGGATAGGAAGTGAAGGCTCTAACTTCCCAGGTGAGGCAGATTTATCAGAGTAAGGCAGTTCTCCAGAGAAGGCGGGAAGCTGTGGGTGGTCAGCAGCTCATGTTTCCAACAGCATCAAGGCTGCGTGTGCTTCCCAGTACTGGGAATCTGAGTGGGGCACCAACAGCATTCACCACCATAGCCTGTTTTGCCGAAGAGCATATCAAAAGTTCTATGACTGCCCCAGTCAGAAGGCTAGTAACTTTTGGAATCAGGGATAGAATATTCAGATACATATTGCAGCACAGGGCTTTTCTCCTAAGACCTCACTGATAGCACTGGGCTATGGGTATGTCAATTGGTTTCATTCACTTTGAAATCACAGCCTCACCCCTTTTATGGTATGCATTGCTTAGCTATTCTGATATTTGTAGTGTAAAATATCATCTTCAATCCATAACTAATTGAACCTGGATGTCCCTAGATCTCACAGGCTGTGGGTATACATGAGGTCATGTTGACATTAGTAGCCAATTAAGCAAGCAATTAGGTTCAATCTCTTTAACTTTACGACTCTGTTTGGAATAGAGTCAGTTATTTCAGAGGGTTCCCAGAAAAGTGCCTCATATGTGCTTGTTAAAAACTCTGACCTACTGCTCTCAGCTGTCCCTCCTCATTCTGTGACTTTGGGTCAACGCTTCATCTCATTGCTATTGGTACCACTATCAATTGATTGCAATTGATGGAAGAGTGTGGATATTTTCATTTAAGATGAAAATGAAACAGTGGAGATGTATATTGAAACTTTTCTCATTTATCAATTACATAAGTGATTTCTTTCTGAATCAAATACTAGGTTTTGAAAGATAAAAGAATACGTCCTCAGTTTTTCTATGCAGTTCATAATGTAATGGCTACAGAGAAAACTAAAGTTTAATCTGCATTATACACATTTTTTCAACTACTTTTTAACGTTTATTTATTTTTGAGACAGAGAGAGACAGAGCATGAATGGGGGAGGGTCACAAAGAGAGGGAGACACAGAATCTGAAACAGGCTCCAGGCTCTGAGCTGTCAGCACAGAGCCCGACGCGGGGCTCAAACCCACGGACTGTGAGATCACGACCTGAGCTGAAGTCGGATGCTTAACCGACCAAGCCACCCGGGCTCCCCTCAACTACTTTTTAAAGCTTAAGCCCTGATATGAGCCACAAATATTATTTCTCCTTTAACTTGACTTATTTTGTCATGCAGATGGTTTTCACTATATTCATTTCCATCTTTTTCTTAACTTCTGGATTTTGAGTCACCATTAGGAAAGTAACATCTCCTACAGTTATTTTAAAAATCTTTTTTTTTTTTTTTTAGTATTTCAACTTAAATTTTTTTTAACATTTAAATCTTTGACCCATTTGGATTTAACTCTGATGTAAGGTAATGATGGATCAAGCTTTATTTATTTTCAGATGGCTACTCAGTTGTCCCAACTATTGCATAGTTCACTTATTCGCCACTGATCTGAAATGCCTCCCTGATCACATATTACTTTCTTTTATATTTGGGAGTCTATTACTGGATCTTCTATTCTGGATCTGCATGCCAGTATCACACTATTTTAATTACTGAAGCTTCATAAAAGATCAAACATCATATGCTCTAATCCCCAACTAATATAATACATTTTGGATTTTTTCTCACTATTTAAGAAATTGTTTTTCCATATAAACTTAAAAATTAACCAGATAATCTAGTTTTTAAAAGCCTTAATGTTATTTGCTTTGTGTTAAATTTCTAAATTAATCTGAACAGAAATGACATCTTTTTAATACTGACATTTCTATCTTTCCATTTCTTAAGTTTTCTCTTTACCCTCCATTGATATTTTAGTTTTCTTCAAAGAGGCCGTGAACATTTCTTATGTAAGTGGTTCACCTGTACTAATGCTTTTACAAGCAGGGCCTTCTGTTATGTATTTGATCTGGTTGCTATTTGTATTTATGAAAGTTGCTGCTTTCTACGCATTAATTTCGTATCTTCTTTGCTGGATTTTTATATTGTTTGTTGTAGTTTTTCAAGCGTGTCATGGAATCTAAAGAGTGTCTATTGTGGATAGCATTATATACTTGAATCACGTTTTTTTTTTAATTCATTCTGCCAACCTCTGACTTTTAGTTGGAAAAATTGATCCATTTTCATTGAATATAATTGTTAATATGGGAGCATTTATATCTGCCAAGTTGCTCTTTGTTTTCCATATGTCTTAGGTGGGGTTTTTGTTATTCCTCAATTACTCTATTCCTGCCTTTTGCATTTAATAGATATTTTCTGGTGTACCATTTTGATGCCTTTGCTGTTTCTATACTTTCTATTTCTGGCTTATTTACTTATAAATTCCTTGGAAATTGCCAATAACATCTTAATTTACATCAATGTAATTTGGATTAATAGCAACTTAATTTCAATAATGTATAAAAATTTGCTCCTATAAAGTTCCATCTCTCCTCTCTTTTTATGTTTTTATTGTAACAAATTACATCTTCACACATTACCCAACAACTTACATTTTTCATTATTATGTTATACAGTTGTCTTTTAAGTCTAAGAAAAGGAATTACAAACTAAAAATACATTTATACTGTCTTATATTTACCTATGTAATTACCCTTGCTGTTGCTCTTTATTTTCTTCATAAGGATTTGCCTTCCATTCATTTCTAGTCTGAAGGCCTCCCTTTAGAATTTCTTGTAGGCAGATCTGCTAGCAATGAACTCTCTCAGTTTTGTTTATCCAGGAATGTCTTAATTTCTTTTTCATTTTTGAAGGATAATTTTGTCAGACAGAATTCTTCACTGGCAATTTTTTTGTTTCATCACTTGATGGTTTTTTATACCATTTTTAAAATTCAAGTATGATTAACATGCAGTGTTGTATTAGTTTCAGGTATACATTATAATGATTCAACATTTCTATATATTTTTAAGTGCTCATCAGAATAAGCACTCTTAGTTTCCTTTATCTGTTTTACCTATTCCCTGCCTCCATCTACCCTCTAGCAACCATCAGTTTGTTCTTTGTATATTAGAATATGATATTGTCATTGTTGTTTATCTCTTTTTGTTGTTGTTTTTCTTTCTTAAATTCTACATCTGGCTAAAATCAAATGGTATTTGTTTTTCTCTGACTGATTTATTCCACTTAGCTTTACAACCTCTAGATCCATACATGTTGTAGCAAATGGCAAGATTTCATTATTTTTAATGGCTGGGTAATATTCCACTGTGTGTATGTTTGTGTGTCTGTGTATACGTATATATATACATATACACACACAGAGATACATATATACCACATCTTATTTATCCATTCATCTATCAATGGATATTTGGGCTGCTTCCCTTTCAGTACTTCGAATATGTCATCCCACAGCCATCTTGTCTTCATGTTTTCCTATGATAAATCAGCTGATAATTTTATTAAAGATCCTTTGTACATGATGAGTTCTCTCTTGCTAGATTTAAGATTTTTATCTTTGCTTTTGGCTTTTGACACTTATTTTAATGTGTTGAGATGCAAATCTCTGTGAGTTTATCTTGCTAGGAATTCATTGAGATCCTTGGATGTGTGGATTAAAGTTTTTAAAAATAAAACTTCGGTAGTTTTCAGATATTATTTCTTCAAATATCAACTTTGTCCCTTTTCTCTCTCTCCTCTCTTTCTTGGACTTTCATTATGTGTATATTGGTATCTTGATGGTGTCTCAAAGGTCTGTAAGGCTCTTCTCATTTTTCTTTTTCCTTTCTGCTTCCCAGACTGGATAATCTTGATTGACTTGATCGACTTGAAGATTGACAATCTTCAGGTTCACTGATTCTTTCTGCTGTCTCCTGAAATCTGTGGTTGAATACCTCTAGTTAATTTTTCCTTTTTTGTTATACTTTTCAACTCCAGAATTTGTTTGGTTCCTTTTATAACTTCTACATCCTTGTTGATATTCTATATTTATTGAGATATCATTTTCATACTTTCTTCTAGCTCTTTGTACATATTTAAAATATTTGATATAAGTCTTTGTCTAATAACTCCTGTGTTTGTGCTTCTTCTGGGACAGTTTCTACTGATTGCTTCCCCCACTTTATGTATCGGTCATACTTTTTTATTTGCATGCCTTATAAAATTTATTGAAAACTGGACACTTAAAGGAATATAATGTGGAAACTCTGAAAATTAGGTTCCCTCTCTCCTCAGGATTAGTTTTTGTTGCTCATTGTTGAAATTATTGTTTGTTTGTTTGTTTAATGAATTTTTTGAATAAATTCTCTAATCTCTGCATCTTTGTTATGTGTAGATACTGAAATCTCTACTCAGTGAGCTTATGGTAGACTAACGATTAGATAGCGATTTTCTCAAATGCCTGTAGCCTATAAGTCTCCAAGTATTTGCGTGGGGCCGCTGTGTGTGTGTGTTGTTACATGAGTTCATCACCCAGCCAGGTAGTTTACAATTCTGCCTTAGTCATTTCCTGCTTGTGTGGAGCCTCCAGGTTGGTCAGAAGTGAGAGCTTAGAGCCTTCTTAGGTGTTTGTTGAGCATGCTTACAGTTGCACCCACCCTAAGAGGCAAGTACCATTCTAGATTCCTCAGAATTCCTCAAGTGAGATCAAATAAAGACAAGCCATTTGTGTGGAGTTTTTCAGTGAACCACCATGACAAATAATCACAGTTATTTGGAACTAAGGTTCATTCTACTCCCTCTGGTACCAGGAATACAGACTATTATTTTCTGAGGCTAACACTGAGCTGGGGAGCTGAGAATTGGGGGTCAAAATGCCCAAGGTTTCTATTCTTACCAAGATTCAGCAATATTTTTTTATGTTCCTAAGGATGCTAGAGACTTTGGTTAACTTACAGAGTTCTCAAAAACTTGATTCTGACAATTTTTACCATTTGATTCATTGTGTTTATGGAGGGTTGAACTTTCTGATATCCTTACTCTGCCATCTCCCACTGACACCATTTTTGTCTCTACTTCTTTTTATACATCAGTCCACTCCTCTGTTGTATGTGCCCTGTTACTTCCAGCAGAGCTAAATGACTTTACAGTTCTTGTGCTAGTCATTCCCATTTTCTGAGTCTCTTAGTTCAAATTGCTGTGATAGAAAATCTGATTGAGGGGCACCTGGGTGGCTCAGTCGGTTAAGCGGCCGACTTCGGCTTAGGTCATGATTTCAGGGTCCGTGAGTTCGAGCCCCGCGTCGGGCTCTGTGCTGACAGCTCAGAGCCTGGAGCCTGTTTCAGATTCTGTGTCTCCCTCTCTCTGACCCTCCCCCGTTCATGCTCTGTCTCTCTCTGTCTCAAAAATAAATAAACATTAAAAAAAAAGAAAATCTGATTGAAACATCCCAGGCAATAGAATGACTCACTCTGTACTAGTCATCTATATTTGTAGTGGAAGACCATGTATAAATATGGCCCCCTGACCCCTTGTCTCATACAAGAGTTGTGTTGGGAGGTAGTGGCAAGGAAAAGGAAGGCAGGTAGTCTTGCATTTTTAGTACAGATTTCACAGTTAATTTCTCCCTCTGCACCAGTGACCCCATTCTCTCATGCATGTTCTGGAAACTTGTTTTTAGAAACACAACCTTCAGGGCACTCCTTTAAGGGCTAGGCTAGCACTCTTTTCCCACATTTCTGTCGTTCCTCGGGCCCTTTCTTTTATTCTGCCTGGGTCCTCTTCCTACAGAGCTGCTGAAGACCAAGAAAATCGCTTCCACCTTTCTCTGTAATGCTGTTCTTGAAACAAGCATACAAAACTCTCCTTATTTTTCAAGAATGTTTACTCCTTTCAGAAGAAAGAGACATAGTTTAGTAAAAATTAAAGATTTAGCTTATCTCTTCTCATCTATTCTGCACCAATATTGTGCTGATCTTTGGGTATTGGTTACACCTTCACTTCCACCTGCCTTTGTGTCTTATCCTTTACTTTGGTCTTTGATATTGTGTGGTCTTTTAGCTCTCCAACTAGTTGTTAATTCCTCTTGACCTTGCACTGTCCCTAGTTTTTCTAGATTTTCTATTTCGAGTTATTTGCTACTATTTCTAGGGTGTAAGACCAGTGGTTACATTGATACATCAAATCTTTCACAAACAAATCATTTAGTGTTCACAAGAATCATATGAGAGTCAAAGTGAATGGTTTATCTTTTTTAAAAATTGAAATCCAAGTTAGTTAACATATAGTGTAATTATAACTTCAGGAAGAATTTAGTGATTCATCACTTACGTATACACCCAGTGCTCATCCCAACAAGTGTCCTCTTAATGCCCTTCCCCCCTTTAGCACTTCTCCCCACTCAAACCCCACAGGCAACTCTCAGTTTGTTCTTAAATACAATTTAAGAATTTTTATGGTTTGCTTCCCTCTCTGTTTTATATTATTTTTGCTTCCCTTCCCTTATGTTCATTTGTTTTGCATCTTAAATTCCACATGTGAGTGAAATCATATATCTGTCCTTCTCTGACTGACTTATTTTGCTTAGCGTAATACACTCTAGTTCCATCCATGTCATTGCAAATGGCAAGATTTCATTCTTCTTGATTTCCAAGTAATATTCCATTGTGTATATCTATATCTATATCATCTATATCATCTATATCTATATCATCTATATCATCTATATCTATATCATCTACCAATCTTATGTATCTATTCATCAGTCAATGGACATTTGGGCTCTTTCCATAAATTGGCTATTGTTGATAGTGCTGCTATAAACATTGGGGTGCAAGTGCCCCTTCAAAACAGCATGTTTATATCCTTTGGATAAATACCTAGTAGGACAATTGCTGGGTCATAGGGCAGTTCTATTTTTAATTTTTTGAGGAACCTCCATACTGTTTTCCAGAGTGGATGCACCAGTTTTCATTCCCAACAGCACTGCAAAAGAGATCCTCTTTCTCTGCATCCTCAGCAACATCTATTGTTTCCTGAGTTGTTAATGTTAGCCATTCTGACAGGTGTGAGGTGGTATCTCATTGTGGTTTTGATTTGTATTTCCCTGATGATGAGTGACATTGAGCATTTTTTCATGTGTCTGTTAGCCATCTGGATGTCTTCTTTGGAGAAGTGTCTATTCATGTCTTTTGCCCATTTTTTCACTGTATTATTTGTTTTTTGCAGATTGATTTTGATAAGTTCTTTATAGATTTTGGATACTTATGCTTTATCTGATATGTCATTTGCAAATATCTTCTCCCATTCTGTCAGTTGCCTTTTAGTTTTGCTGATTGTTTCCTTCATTGTGCAGACGCTTTTTATTTTTTAATTTTTTTAATATATGAAATTTACTGTCAAATTGGTTTCCATACAACACCCAGTGCTCATCCCAAAAGATGCCCTCTTCAATACCCATCACCTACCTTCCCCTCCCTCCCACCCCCCATCAACCCTCAGTTTGTTCTCAGTTTTTAAGAGTCTCTTATGCTTTGGCTCTCTCCCTTTCTAACCTTTTTTTTTTTCCTTACCCTCCCCCATGGGTTTCTGTTAAGTTTCTCAGGATCCACAAAAGAGTGAAAACATATGGTATCTGTCTTTCTCTGTATGGCTTATTTCACTTAGCATCACATTCTCCAGTTCCATCCACGTTGCTACAAAGCGCCATATTTCATTCTTTCTCATTGCCACGTAGTATTCCATTGTGTATATAAACCACAATTTCTTTATCCATTCATCAGTTGATGGACATTTAGGCTCTTTCCACAATTTGGCTATTGTTGAGAGTGCTGCTATAAACATTGGGGTACAAGTGCCGCTATGCATCAGTACTCCTGTATCCCTTGGGTAAATTCCTAGCAGTGCTATTGCTGGGTCATAGGGTAGCTCTATTTTTAATTTTTTGAGGAACCCCCACACTGTTTTCCAGAGTGGCTGCACCAGTTTGCATTCCCACCAACAGTGCAAGAGGGTTCCCGTTTCTCCACATCTTCTCCAGCATCTATAGTCTCCTGATTTGTTCATTTTGGCCACTCTGACTGGTGTGAGGTGGCATCTGAGTGTGGTTTTGATTTGTATTTCCCTGATGAGGAGCGACGTTGAGCATCTTTTCATGTGCCTGTTGGCCATCTGGATGTCTTCTTTAGAAAAGTTTCTATTCATGTTTTCTGCCCATTTTTTCACTGGATTATTTGTTTTTCGGGTGTGGAGTTTGGTGAGCTCTTTATAGATTTTAGATACTAGCCCTTTGTCCGCTATGTTATTTGCAAATATCTTTTCCCATTCCGTTGGTTGCCTTTTAGTTTTATTGATCGTTTCCTTTGCTGTGCAGTTTTTATCTTCATAAGGTCCTAATAGCTCATTTTTGCTTTTGTTCCCCTTACCTCCAGGGACAAGTCAAGTAAGAAGTTGCTGTGGCCAAGGTCAGAGAGGTTGTTGCCTATTTTCTCCTCGAGCATTTTGATGGCTTCCTGTTTTATGTTTAGGTCTTTGATCCATTTTGAGTTTATTTTTGTGTATGGTGTAAGAAAGTGGTCCAGGTTCATCCTTCTCTGTGTTGCTGTCCAGTTCCTAACACCATTTGCTGAAGAGACTGTCTTTTTTCCTTTGGATATTCTTTCTGCTTTGTCAAAGATTAGTTGGCCATACATTCGTGGGTCCATTTCTGGGCTCTCTATTCTGTTCCATTGATATATATATGTCTGTTCCTGTGCCAGTACCATACTGTCTTGATGATTACAGCTTTGTAATATAGCTTGAAGTCCAGAATTGTTATGCCTCCAGCTTTGGCTTTGTTTTTCAGGATTGCTTTGGCTATTCGGGGTCTTTTCTGCTTCCATACAAATTTTAGGATTGTTTGTTCTAGCTCTGTGAAGAATACTAATGTTATTTTGATAGGGGTTGCATTGAATATGTAGATTGCTTTGGGTAGTAGAGACATTTTAACAATATTTGTTCTTCCAATCTGTGAGCTTGGAATGTTTTTCCATTTTTTGGTGTCTTCTTCTATTTCTTTCATAAGCTTTCTATGGTTTTCAGTGTATAGATTTTTCACCCTTTAGTTAGATTTATTCCTAGATATTTTATGGGTTTTGGTGCAATTGTAAATAGGATCAATTTCTTGATTTCTCTTTCTGCTGCTTCATTATTGGTGTATAGAAATGCAACTGATTTCTATACATTGATTTTATGTCCTGCCACTTTGATGAATTCATGTATCAGTTGTAGCTGTTTTCTGGTGGAGTCTTTTGGGTTTTCCACATGGAGTATCATATCATCTGCGAAGAGGTTAAGTTTCATTTCCTCCTTGGTGATTTGAATGCCTTTTATTTCTTTGTGTTGTCTGGTTATTGAGTCTAGGACTTCCAACACTATGTTGAACAACAGTGTTGAGAGTGGACATCATTGTTATGTTCCTGACCTTAGGGGGAAAGCTCTCAGTTTTTCCCCATTGAGGATGATATTAGTGTGGGTCTTTCATATATGACCTTTATGATCTTGATGTATGTTCCTTCTGTCACTACTTTCTTGCCTTTTTTTTTTTTTTATCAAGAAAGGATGCTGTAGGGGCACCTGGGTGCCTCAGTTGGTTAAGCATCCAACTTTGGCTCGGGTCATGATCTCACAGCTCATGAGTTTAAGCCCTGCATCAGGCTCTGTGCTGACAGCTCAGAGCCTGGAGCCTGCCTCAGATTCTGTGTGTGTGTGTGTGTGTGTGTGTGTGTATGTGTCTGCCTCTCCCCTGCTAGCACTCTGTCTGTCTCTCTCTCTCTCAAAAATAAGTAAGCCTTAAAAAAAAAGAAAGGATGCTGTATTTTGTTGAATGCTTTTTTCTTAATCTATTGAGAGGATCATGTGGTTTTTATCCTTTCTTTTATTAATGTGATGTATCACATTGATTGATTTGCAGATACTGAACCAGCTCTGCATTTCAGGAATAAATCCCACTTGATTGTGGTGGATAATTCTTTTTATGTATTGTTGGATTTGGTTTGATAGTATCTTGTTGAGACTTTTTGCATCCATGTTCATCAGGGAAATTGGTCTGTAGTTCTCCTTTTTAGTGGAGTCTTTGCCTGGTTTTGGAATCAAGGTAATGCTGGCCTCATAGAATTTGAGTTTGGAAGTTTCCTTACATTTCTTTCTTTTTTTTTTTTTTTTGGAGCAGTTTCAAAAGAATAGGTGTCAACTCTTCTTTAAATGTTTGGTAAAATTCCCCTTGAAAGCCATATGGCCCAGGATTCTTATTTCTCGGGAGATTTTTGGTTACTTATTCAATTTCATTACTGGTAATGGGTTTGTTCAAATTTCCTATTTGTTTCTGTTTCAGTTTTGGTAGTTTATATTTTTCTAGGAATTTGTCCATTTCTTCCATATTGCCCAATTTGTTGGGATATAATTGCTCATAATATTCACTTATTATTGTTTGTATTTCTGCAGCATTGATTGTGATCCCTCCTCTTTAATTATTTATTTTATTTATTTGGGTCCTTTCCTTTTTCTTTTTGATCAAACTGACTACGGGTTTATCAATTTTGTTAATTCTTTCAAAGAATCATCTCCTGGTTTCATTGATCTATTCTACTCTTTTTTTTTTTCCAATTTTAAATTTAAAAAAAATTTTAACGTTTTTATTTATTTTTGAGACAGAGAGAGACAGAGCATGAATGGGGGAGAGTCAGAGAGAGAGGGAGACACAGAATCTGAAACAGGCTCCAGGCTCTGAGCTGTCAGCACAGAGCCCGACACGGGGCTCGAACTCACAGACCGCGAGATCATGACCTGAGCCGAAGTCGGACGCTTAACCAACTGAGCCACCCAGGCGCCCCTTTTTTTTCAATTTTAATATCATTGTTCTCTGCTCTAATCTTTATTATTTCCCTTATTCTGCTGGTTTTGGGTTTATTTGTTGTTCTTTATCCAGCTCTTTTAGGTGTAAGGTTAGGTTGTTGTGTATTTGAGACTTTTCTTCCTTCTTTTGGAAGGCCTGGATTGCTATATGCTCTCCTTTTATGACGACCTTTTCTGCATCCCAGAGGTTTTGGGATGTGTTTTCATTTTCACTGGCTTGCATGTACTTTCTAATTTCCTCTTTAATTTCTTGGCTTAGCCATTTATTCTTTAGTAGGATGTTCTTTAATCTTCAAGTGTGAATAGTTTATCTTAATGTTAGCTATTGGTTTGTGTAGTAGGTGATACTGATACTCTCTGCTCATAGCCCATTGGTTCACATTAGCAGTCACTTGTAGCTTGAGTAAACTCTTCTTATATAGGCTGATGGCTTTCTACCTCAAACTCTTTTCCTGAGTCCTTCATCTGGTTATAGGACAGTCTTAGCCTACAAGGTGGTCATGCTGGAAGTATTGGAGAATGAATCCTCCCAGGAGCAGCCCTCAAGCAATGATAGGTGGAGGTTAATGAATAATACCCTGACTTGCTCAGGAGGACAACTCTGAAGTGTTTGAGATGATCCCAGAGGTCCCAGTAAGATTGAACTCCAGTTATTCATAGCATTAGCCTGCTCTTCACCACTTTGTATTGGTTCTTTCTCTTCCCTCACTTCCTTTCTTCCCCATGGTATTTCCTGGAATTGCTTCTCAAATTACTTGCTCCCAAATTCTTGTCTCAGGGTCAGCTGTTGGAGGAGCTCAAACCAAAATAGTTGGATAAATAGCTTCACTCAAAGTCACTGACAGCGATGCTACAGTAGAGAAAAAGAGGCTATGATTACCCTTTTGTCCAGATACAACATTGAAAGTGTTCTACACATACTCTAGTATGGGCCTGAGTTGGGGAGACATCCTGATGTTTGGAGAGAATTCAGAGAACTGAGATTAATTTCTGACTATCTCATGAAGTCACTAAGATTTTTGTGAGGGGAGGATTGTGTCTAATCAGAGCTTGCCAGGAGGTTTTCATAAAGCAGAAAGTACAGGTATGCCCATTTTATGTAAGGAAACTGCTGCACAAGTAGAAAATCTTCATCAACTTTTAGACCAACATAAGGGGTACTGATGTGGTCTCACCAAAAGCCACATTATTATCACTTTCAAGTCAATAACCACTTAAGAGTCCTCATGTTTTTCAAGAGCTTGTTGCAAGGTGATGATGAGAACAACTTGACTAAGCATTACTTACCGTCATGGTGAGTTGTAAGGCCAGCTGAAGGTGCCCTCTTGATCACAATGGCTCATTAGGTAGTTGAAGATAGAAGAGTCTCAAGCAGACCCATCCAGGTGTATAATGGGGTTATAAGAAACACCAGCTGCTGAGAGGTTAGAGAAGCTTTGGAGAAAATTATCTGGGACCTCATATACACTACTAGAAAAGCAAATTGAAAGTTATTGGTTCAGTTATGTGTGCCCAGCTCCATGACACTTTTTTCAAAGGAGAGATTCTACAAGTTCATGTTGGTACTTCTGGAGGAAAAAGCATGGGAAGGATTGAAAAGAGAAAAGACACCACAATGCTACCATTTGTGTTCAAGAAGTGGAGAAATACGATTAAGAGAGAAACTCTTTGGGGTACCTGGGTGGCTCAGTTGGTTGGGTGTCCAACTTCGGCTCAGGTCATGATTTCACGGTCTGTGAGTTCAAGCTCTGTGCTGACAGCTTGGAGCCTGGAGCTTGCATCGGATTCTATGTCTCCCTCTCTCTCTACCCCTTCCCCACTCATGCTCTGTCTCTGTCTCTCAAAAAATGAATAAATTTTATTTATTTTATTTTTAAAATAAATTTTAACAAATTAAAAAAAGAGAAACTCTTTATGTCAGATATCTCATTTACAACCATTTACTGCCTCATGTCAGGAAGGAAAGGACACTTATCAGAGAGGATAGAGGATGATCTGTTATGTTGTTTCACGTATGCTTTCCTATAATATGAGTCTATAAGCTATTATCCTCCATTTTATTAGTAAGGGAATTAAGGCTCAGAGAGAAGGTGTGACAACGAAGATGTAAGGAAATATTGAGTACCGGTTACCTCTAGTCCTATCCAGTCCTTAAGGTGAACTCCTATTCCCCAGACCCTGGGATTGCCTAATAGCAAAGTGGCAGACCTCACAGGTGTGATGGTGGTGATGGAGGCCAGCCCTGCTCTGCCCCTCTCCAGTGTCACCTCCTCCTCTAAGCTGGGGACCCAGGTCTCCTTTCCAGCACCTGCCATTTTACCTGGTCCTGGTTCTGCTTGTGTGTTCTCACTGTGCAGATTGTTTATTCTCCAAGCCCTGCCTCTTCTGTAAAATTAAAATTTGATTATTTTCTAAAGGGGATTTAAATAAATGCTTTACATTCGTAAATATCAAAATGGAAAACCTGAATTCATCTTGGTTCTCCTTCTACCTCCAAGAAGAGAAAGAACTCTCCAGGGCCAAGGTTTTTTACTTTCACCTAATTCTGTCCCACTCCCACTGCACTGTAGAAGCTGGAAGTCTGAAAACTAAACTTCTTAGCCTCTCCAGGCTCCCTTGCAGCTAGGATTCTAAATTCAATTTTTTCCAGTGTTATTTATTCATGCAAAATTTGGATGGTGGAAGGGATGTGGAGGGTACCTCTGCAGAGATGATGGTTGACAGGCAGCCTGTGACCTCCCAGTTTGCAGTGATGTGTGTGAGAAGACTGTTCTGGTGGCATTTGTGAGGGCAGGAATGAACATAGTCTCATGACCTCCTGCTGCAGCAGTGTGGTCCAGTGGTAGCCCCTGCCTTCCTTACCTCCAGCTCTTCCACAGCTGTTGTGAGCACTGAGGTCCCTTATTAAATGCATTCTAATAGTACCTGCTTACCAGTCCTCCTGCTGGCCCTCTGTTCTGGTTGCCATAGCTATATAACAAACCATTCCCAAACTTAGTGTCATGAAGTAATAATTTTATTTTGCTTACACACAAAAAAAGGCATAGTAGGTATGGCTTGTCTCTGCTCTATGATGTGGGATGAATGAAGCTATGAAGACTTAATGGCTAAGGGTAACTAACCAGTTGGGGGCTGGAGTCACTTAGAGGCCTCCTTACCCACAGGTTTGGTAGTTGATGCTAGCAAGGCTAGAACTTCAGCTGGGACTGTCAATCAGAGCACCCACATGGGGCCGCCCCACACAGCCAGGGCTTCCTCCCAGCATGGTAGCCTTGGGTTGATCAGACTCCTTATATGGCAGCTATGGCTCCCACAGTGAATGTCCCAAGAGAAACAGGTGAAGCTTCCCAGGCTTTTCCAACCTCAGAGGTCACACCTTAACCACTCTCACTGCATTCTTCAGGTTGAAGCAATCACAAGCTGGTCCAGACTCAAAGGGGAGGGGATACAGTCTATATCTCTAGATGGGAGGGGCCTCAAAGAATGTGTGGCCTTAATTTAAAACCCCTTAACCCTCTTTCCACAAAGAATCTATTAATTATGTTTTTTCCAGTTTTACTGAGAAATAGTTGACATGCATCATGGTATAAGTTTAAGGCATACAGTGTGATGGTTTGATTTACACATATTGTGAAATGGTTACCTCAAGAGGTTCAGCAAACATCCATCTTCCCACGTAGACACAAAATATGCATTGTTTCCCAAATTTGTATGTCTTTCTTACATAAGGGCCATGCTAGTCTTCTCTGTGTCCTTCCAATTTTATTTTATTTTTTTTCTTCTTTTTTTTTATTTTTTATTTTTTTAATATATGAAATTTACTGTCAAATTGGTTTCCATACAACACCCAGTGCTCATCCCAAAAGGTGCCCTCCTCAATACCCATCACCCACCCTGCCCTCCCTCCCACCCCCCATCAACCCTCAGTTTGTTCTCAGTTTTTAACAGTCTCTTATGCTTTGGCTCTCTCCCACTCTAACCTCTTTTTTTTTTCCCCTTCCCCTCCCCCATGGGTTTCTGTTACGTTTCTCAGGATCCACATAAGAGTGAAACCATATGGTATCTGTCTTTCTCTGTATGGCTTATTTCACTTAGCATCACACTCTCCAGTTCCATCCACGTTGCTACAAAAGGCCATATTTCATTCTTTCTCATTGCCACGTAGTATTCCATTGTGTATATAAACCACAATTTCTTTATCCATTCATCAGTTGATGGACATTTAGGCTCTTTCCACAATTTGGCTATTGTTGAGAGTGCTGCTATAAACATTGGGGTACAAGTGCCGCTATGCATCAGTACTCCTGTATCCCTTGGGTAAATTCCTAGCAGTGCTATTGCTGGGTCATAGGGTAGGTCTATTTTTAATTTTCTGAGGAACCTCCACACTGCTTTCCAGAGCGGCTGCACCAATTTGCATTCCCACCAACAGTGCAAGAGGGTTCCCGTTTCTCCACATCCTCTCCAGCATCTATAGTCTCCTGATTTGTTCATTTTGGCCACTCTGACTGGCGTGAGGTGATATCTGAGTGTGGTTTTGATTTGTATTTCCCTGATAAGGAGCGACGTTGAACATCTTTTCATGTGCCTGTTGGCCATCCGGATGTCTTCTTTACAGAAGTGTCTATTCATGTTTTCTGCCCATTTCTTCACTGGGTTATTAGTTTTTCAGGTGTGGAGTTTGATGAGCTCTTTATAGATTTTGGATACTAGCCCTTTGTCCGATATGTCATTTGCAAATATCTTTTCCCATTCCGTTGGTTGCCTTTTCGTTTTGTTGATTGTTTCCTTTGCTGTGCAGAAGCTTTTTATCTTCATAAGGTCCCAGTAATTCACTTTTGCTTTTAATTCCCTTGCCTTTGGGGATGTGCCAAGTAAGAGATTGCTACGGCTGAGGTCAGAGAGATCTTTTCCTGCTTTCTCCTCTAAGGTTTTGATGGTTTCCTGTCTCACATTCAGGTCCTTTATCCATTTTGAGTTTATTTTTGTGAACGGTGTGAGAAAGTGGTCTAGTTTCAACCTTCTGCATGTTGCTGTCCAATTCTCCCAGCACCATTTGTTAAAGAGACTGTCTTTTTTCCATTGGCTATTCTTTCCTGCTTTGTCAAAGATTAGTTGGCCATACGTTTGTGGGTCTAGTTCTGGGGTTTCTATTCTATTCCATTGGTCTGTGTGTCTGTTTTTGTGCCAATACCATGCTGTCTTGATGATTACAGCTTTGTAGTAGAGGCTAAAGTCTGGGATTGTGATGCCTCCTGCTTTGGTCCTCTTCTTCAAAATTACTTTGGTTATTCGGGGCCTTTTGTGTTTCCATATGAATTTTAGGAGTGCTTGTTCTAGTTTCGAGAAGAATGCTGGTGCAATTTTGATTGGGATTGCATTGAATGTGTAGATAGCTTTGGGTAATATTGACATTTTGACAATATTTATTCTTCCAATCCATGAGCAGGGAATGTCTTTCCATTTCTTTATATCTTCTTCAATTACCTGCATAAGCTTTCTATAGTTTTCAGCATACAGATCTTTTACATCTTTGGTTAGATTTATTCCTAGGTATTTTATGCTTCTTGGTGCAATTGTGAATGGGATCAGTTTCTTCATTTGTCTTTCTGTTGCTTCATTATTAGTGTATAAGAATGCAACTGATTTCTGTACATTGATTTTGTATCCTGCAACTTTGCTGAATTCATGTATCAGTTCTAGCAGACTTTTGGTGGAGTCTATCGGATTTTCCATGTATAATATCATGTCATCTGCAAAAAGTGAAAGCTTGACTTCATCTTTCCCAATTTTGATGGCTTTGATTTCCTTTTGTTGTCTGATTGCTGATGCTAGAACTTCCAGCACTATGTTAAACAACAGCGGTGAGAGTGGGCATCCCTGTCGTGTTCCTGATCTCAGGGAAAAAGCTCTCAGTTTTTCCCCGCTGAGGATGATGTTAGCTGTGGGCTTTTCATAAATGGCTTTTATGATCTTTAAGTATGTTCCTTCTATCCCGACTTTCTCCAGAGTTTTTATTAAGAAAGGGTGCTGGATTTTGTCAAAGGCCTTTTCTGCATCGATTGACAGGATCATATGGTTCTTCTCTTTTTTTTTTGTTAATGTGATGTATCACGTTGATCGATTTGCGAATGTTGAACCAGCCCTGCATCCCAGGAATGAATCCCACTTGATCATGGTGAATAATTCTTTTTATATGCTGTTGAATTCGATTTGCTAGTATCTTATTGAGAATTTTTGCATCCATATTCATCAGGGATATTGGCCTGTAGTTCTCTTTTTTTACTGGGTCTCTGTCTGGTTTAGGAATCAAAGTAATACTGGCTTCATAGAATGAGTCTGGAAGTTTTCCTTCCCTTTCTATTTCTCGGAATAGCTTGAGAAGGATAGGTATTATCTCTGCTTTAAACGTCTGGTAGAACTCCCCTGGGAAGCCATCTGGTCCTGGACTCTTATTTGTTGGGAGATTTTTGATAACCGATTCAATTTCTTCGCTGGTTATGGGTCTGTTCAAGCTTTCTATTTCCTCCTGATTGAGTTTTGGAAGAGTGTGGGTGTTTAGGAATTTGTCCATTTCTTCCAGGTTGTCCAATTTGTTGGCATATAATTTTTCATAGTATTCCCTGATAATTGTTTGTATCTCTGAGGGATTGGTTGTAATAATTCCATTTTCATTCATGATTTTATCTATTTGGGTCATCTCCCTTTTCTTTTTGAGAAGCCTGGCTAGAGGTTTGTCAATTTTGTTTATTTTTTCAAAAAACCAACTCTTGGTTTCGTTGATCTGCTCTACCGTTTTTTTAGATTCTATATTGTTTATTTCTGCTCTGATCTTTATTATTTCTCTTCTTCTGCTGGGTTTAGGCTGCCTTTGCTGTTCTGCTTCTATTTCCTTTAGGTGTGCTGTTAGATTTTGTATTTGGGATTTTTCTTGTTTCTTGAGATAGGCCTGGATTGCAATGTATTTTCCTCTCAGGACTGCCTTCGCTGCGTCCCAAAGCGTTTGGATTGTTGTATTTTCATTTTCGTTTGTTTCCATATATTTTTTAATTTCTTCTCTAATTGCCTGGTTGTCCCACTCATTCTTTAGTAGGGTGTTCTTTAACCTCCACGCTTTTGGAGGTTTTCCAGACTTTTTCCTGTGGTTGATTTCAAGCTTCATAGCATTGTGGTCTGAAAGTATGCATGGTATAATTTCAATTCTTGTAAACTTATGAAGGGCTGTTTTGTGACCCAGTATATGATCTATCTTGGAGAATGTTCCATGTGCACTCGAGAAGAAAGTATATTCTGTTGCTTTGGGATGCAGAGTTCTAAATATATCTGTCAAGCCCATCTGATCCAATGTATCATTCAGGGCCCTTGTTTCTTTATTGACTGTGTGTCTAGATGATCTATCCATTTCTGTAAGTGGGGTGTTAAAGTCCCCTGCAATTACCACATTCTTATCAATAAGGTTGCTTATGTTTATGAGTAATTGTTTTATATATCTGGGGGCTCTGGTATTCGGCGCATAGACATTTATAATTGTTAGCTCTTCCTGATGGATAGACCCTGTAATTATTATATAATGCCCTTCTTCATCTCTTGTTACAGCCTTTAATTTAAAGTCTAGTTTGTCTGATATAAGTATGGCTACTCCAGCTTTCTTTTGGCTTCCAGTAGCATGATAAATAGTTCTCCATCCCCTCACTTTCAATCTAAAGGTGTCCTCAGATCTAAAATGAGTCTCTTGTAGAGAGCAAATAGATGGGTCTTGTTTTTTTATCCATTCTGATACCCTATGTCTTTTGGTTGGCGCATTTAATCCATTTACATTCAGTGTTATTATAGAAAGATACGGGTTTAGAGTCATTGTGATGTCTGTATGTTTTATGCTTGTAGTGATGTCTCTGGTACTTTGTCTCACAGGATCCCCCTTAGGATCTCTTGTAGGGCTGGTTTCATGGTGACAAATTCCTTCAGTTGGAATTTGGGAAGAGCTTTATCTCTCCTTCTATTCTAAATGACAGACTTGCTGGATAAAGGATTCTCGGCTGCATATTTTTTCTGTTTAGCACACTGAAGATATCGTGCCAAGCCCTCTGGCCTGCCAAGTTTCAAAAGAGAGATCAGTCACGAGTCTTATAGGTCTCCCTTTATATGTGAGGGCACGTTTATCCCTTGCTGCTTTCAGAATTTTCTCTTTATCCTTGTATTTTGCCAGTTTCACTATGATATGTCGTGCAGAAGATCGATTCAAGTTACATCTGAAGGGAGTTCTCTGTGCCTCTTGGATTTCAATGCCTTTTTCCTTCCCCAGTTCAGGGAAGTTCTCAGCTATAATTTCTTCAAGTACCCCTTCAGCCCCTTTCCCTCTCTCTTCCTCCTCTGGGATACCAATTATGTGTATATTATTTCTTTTTAGTGTATCACTTAGTTCTCTAATTTTTCCCTCATACTCCTGGATTTTTTTATCTCTCTCTCAGCTTCCTCTTTTTCCATAACTTTATCTTCTAGTTCACCTATTCTCTCCTCTGCCTCTTCAATCCGAGCTGTCGTCGTTTCCATTTTGTTTTGCATTTCGTTTAAAGCGCTTTTCAGCTCCTCGTGACTGTTCCTTAGTCCCTTGATCTCTGTGGCAAGAAATTCTCTGCTGTCCTGTATACTGTTTTCAAGCCCAGCGATTAATTTTATGACTATTATTCTAAATTCACTTTCTGTTATATTATTTAAATCCTTTTTGATCAGTTCATTCGCTGTTGTTATTTCCTGGAGATTCTTCTGAGGGGAATTCTTCCGTTTGGTCATTTTGGATAGTCCCTGGAGTGGTGAAGGACCTGCAGGGCACTTCCCCTGTGCTGTGGTGTATAACTGGAGTTGGTGGGCAGGGCCGCAGTCGGACCTGATGTCTGCCCCCAGCCCACCGCTGGGGCCACAGTCAGACTGGTGTGTGCCTTCTCTTCCCCTCTCCTAGGGGCGGGATTCACTGTGGGTTGGCGTGGCCCATCTGGGCTACTTGCACACTGCCAGGCTTGTGGTGCTGGGGATCTGCTGTATTAGCTGGGGTGGGTAGGCAAGGTGCACGGGGGCAGGAGGGGCAGGCTTAGCTCGCTTCTCCTTAGGTGATCCACTTCAGGAGGGGCCCTGTGGCAGCAGGAGGGAGTCAGATCCGCTGCCGGAGGTGCTCCGCAGAAGCACAGAGTTGGGTGTTTGCGCGGAGCGAGCAAGTTCCCTGGCAGGAACTGGTTCTCTTTGGGATTTTGGCTGGGGGATGGGCGGGGGAGATGGCGCTGGCGAGCACCTTTGTTCCCCACCAAGCTGAGCTCTGCCATCCGGGGGCTCAGCAGCTCTCCCTCCCTTTGTCCTCCAGCCTTCCCGCTTTCTGTGCAGAGCTATTAACTTCTGACCTCCCAGACGCTAAGTCGCACTTGCTGTTGGAACACAGTCCATCTGGCCCCTCCGCTTTTGCCAGCCAGACTCGGGGACTCTGCTTGGCCAGTGAGCTGCCCCTCCGCCCCGGCCCTCTCCCGCCAGTCCGTGGAGCGCGCACCGCCTCGCCGCCCTTCCTACCCTCTTCCGTGGGCCTCTTGTCTGCGCTTGGCTCCGGAGACTCCGTTCCTCTAATCCTCTGGCAGTTTTCTGGATTACTTAGGCAGGTGTAGGTGGAATCTAAGTGATCAGCAGGACGCGCGGTGAGCCCAGCGTCCTCCTACGCTGCCATCTTACCTCCTTTGTCTGTGTCCTTCCAATTTTAGTACGTGTGCTGCTGAAGCTAGCACTCTCAGTAATTGTTTAATGTGTGATGGATATTCAGGCAATAAGGTTTTATTAGGATAATGACATCCTTGGATCTCCTTCTGTTTTCCACTCAAGCCAACAAATTTCAAGTTAGGAAAGAAAATAAGCACTTTTGCAAATATAGAGACAAGAAAAAATATATTCCCACTTAGTATTATGTACTTTGAAGAGTTTCTCTACCAGAAAAAAGGGGGGGGAGGAAAGGAAAATGGTTTCAAAAATATATTTCCAAAAATATTATTTTTAAATAAATAGAATCAATACAGAAAAGGAAACACCCTTTCTTGCCAGGGAAACCTTCCTGAGCCTGCCTGTCTATCAGGTTCACCTGTTCCAATCTTCATGGTTCCTCATCCTTGATCCTTGGTTTATAACAAAATATTTGTGTGATCCTTTCTATAAATTTTATATTGTGAAAAATTTCAACCATACCAAAGTAGACAACATAGTATCATGAACTTCCAAGCCACTGTTATGAGTTTCAACATTTTGTCAACTCATGGGAAATCTAGTCATATCCACATCTTTCCTTCCTTTTGAAGCCAATCCGAGACATCCTATTTCATCCATAAATACTTCATTATATGTCTTTTAACAAGAAAGCCTCTTCTTTTCTAAACACAACTATAATACTATCACATTGAAAATAAGTACAATAATTCTTCAATAAGAAAGCCTCTTCTTTTCTAAACACAACTATAACACTATCACTGAAAATAAGTACAATAATTCTTCAATAACAAATATCCAATCATTCCAAATGTCTAGTTATCTTACATAAGTTTTATAGTTAGTTTGAATTAGCATCAAAATAGGAGTCACATAGTGTGATTAATTGATATGTATTTTAAATCTCTTAATTTGTAGGTGTTTCTCTCCACCCCTTCATTTTCTCCCATTGAAATTTATTTGTTGAAGTGGATTATTTGTCCTATAGAGTTTCATAGAGTCTGGATTTCACTGACAGTTCTCTGGGTCATGTCTAACATGTTCCACTCTCCTTACCATTTTTTTTTCTGTAAATTTAAATGTGAACAAGAGGCTTTTTCAGATGTAATTTGCATGATTCTTTTGATTAATGCCTGCCCCCTTCTCTTGACTGTGAACTCCATGGAGGCAGGCTCAGGAATAATTGTCTCTCAACTGAAAATATAGCATGTAGCATGGTGCTTTGTGTATAATAGATACTCAGTATCTATAGTTGAATGAACCAATATTAGTTGAAAGAAAGAAAGAATGAATGAACGGGAAATACACACAGGAACCTAGGAGTAAGTGGCTACACTACTAGGCAATGAACTGTAATCCTCCCCAGTCCCATTAACACCTGCAATTAGACCCCTGAAGACATTTCAGAGTTTAGCCTCATTCATTCATTCACTTGTAAGTGCATGCCACATGTCAGGTAATGTTCTAGGAACCAGGATACATCAGGAAACAAGAGTCATATCTTCTCAGGTCTAATAGTCTGGGTCAGCTGATTTTTCAGAAGGTGACCACTTAGAAGGGTCTCCAGAGGCCCCTGGGTGCACAGCAGCCATTTGTGATAGCAGAGAAAAACTCTGGGGCCAGTTCAACCTAGGATAGAATCCTAGTTCTGTCATTGGCTAACTGTGTGACCCTGGACAGATAGTTTAACCTTTCATAACCTTGTTTCCCTAATATGTAAAAAGGGGTAGTATTGCTGACTTCATTTGCTTGTATAAGAGTGTAGCTGACTTTTAGTGTTCTGCTCATATCATCTTGGCTGGTTCCTGGGTCTTTCTGCTTGAAGGCATTACCTGGCACAGCCAGGTAGATGCAGACCCAAAGTGCTGAAGATCGGACTTTCCCTCAATCCCCGCAGCAATCCTCAATCAGGGAAGATAGGAAGGATACTAGGTGGTGAAAAAATACTCCAATTTCCTCACTCCTCAGTGACACAGTAATAAGGTGTATCCCCAGGCTGTGTCCCCATTGCGATTGCAAGTTATCATTGTCCATGTGGTAACCTGCTCTTTAACACCCCCTCTTGCTGGCTGCCTTCCCTTTCCTCTCTCTTTCACTCTGTATCCTGGGATCACCTCCCAGAGACTATGTTCACCTGTGCCTTTACTCTGGCTCCTCTTTGGGATGGAGCATCAAAGAAAATGAGGTATAAACAATAGCTAGAGCTCCTCCAGACAGGGCAGGATCCAACAGGTATATTATCTTTAAAGGACAGCTAAAAGTGAGAAAAGCCACAGAAATTTTCAAATCAGAAAAGAATTTAACATCACGGGGATTGGTGAGGACGCAAAGTAAAAGAAGCTTCCCCGTCCACTGGGATCTCTCCCAGATAGGGCGCTGAAATGTCACTGCTCAGGGCTCAGTGGTCAGCACTATGCTCCAAATCAAGAATTGACTTTATTACGATCACTGTACTCTCTAGGAGAAAGTAAGAGTTTGAATCTTTTTAAGAAAGATTTCTGTCAAAATGAGTACATTAAAAAAAAACATGTTGGCACTTTAAACAGATGGTAAGCCTCTATTATTTTAGAAATTTCACCAGGGCTCCTTCCTGGACAATGGCAGATAAATGAGATGTGATTGTTCCAGCACCTGCACCAGTGTTTGTCTCGAGGCCAAGAAGGTGTGGCTGGGTATTGTCAATGAAGTGGGCTCCTCATTATCTCAGCTATTGTTCCAGGAATCAAAGCTGTAATCAATGCCCATGCCTTATTCTGCATAACTCAGCCACAATATGTGGAGAAGTGAGAAAATAGGTGACAGAGTGAATAATGTTCTCAGGACCACATTTCATGCAAGCCACTGCATTTCCCAGCGGATTCTTTTTATTTTAATATTTTCATTACCAAGGTAATACATGATCATCTCAAAACCGCAAACAATGAGAAATGTATAAAGTGAAAGGCCCTCTCCCATTCTCCAGCCCCACTTCTGGGATGCACCATTATCGGTGCTGTGTGAAGCAGCCAGAGAGGTGTACTCAAGCACACAACCACAACGTTCTGCCGTCTATGTCTCCCAGCCATCTACTCATCTCCGACATCTTATTCTTTGGGTTATCTCACAGAATTCCACTGTATGGTTCTCCCACATTCTATGCAGCCCCCTTTGGACATTTATTTTGCACAAATATTTAAACATGGGACATCTTTGCACATACCTTTGTGTATTTAGGAGACAATTTCTGCAAAATGAGTTACTGGGATTAGGTTTAAGGGCATGCATATTTCACCTTTTGCTTAATACTTTCAAACCGCCTTCCCAATCAAGCAAAAAAAAAAAAAAAAAAAAGCACACTTCATGGCTGTATTAAGCTCCCCACGTTTATTGACGTTTTGTATTTTCCCTGTGAACTGTGTGTAAATAAACAAGGACTACCCAAGAGAGAACAAGTAAAGGCTTGCTAGAGCAAGGGAACCGGCCACCATTTGTTGTGTTTGGTGGAGACTCAAAGGTAGGCAGAGGAATTGGAAAGATTTGTAGTGGGAAAACGGAAGGCTTCAGGTCAGGTGTGCCCTGACTACAGGCTGTTGGCCTGGGGAAGCTGCAGCTGGCTAACTAGTAGCCAGCATCCTATGTGACTGGTCAGGGGCACATATTTGGCTTTCTCTGGTAGGTCCTAAGTTAGATGCAGGGGCATAAATTAGGGAAGCTATCAATTATTGATTAAGTCCTGGCTGTTTGGGGTCAGCTGCTGCAGAGATAGTGGTTTTGGCTTCCTGGACTGATTGCTATCCAACGTGGATTCGATTTCTATTTTCATGTATGGTCTGGCCATTGTCGGTGAGTCTATTCACCCTCCCAACCGTCTTTTCATTTCTGTTACCTAGATTTCTATTGGGGTGTTGATCTTTTTCTCTGGTAGTTTGTAGCCTCGGAGCAGGGACTCCAATGGCATGGCTTCGGTCTTCAGGATTTTGTTACTTAAGTAAAGCCAAACTTTGTTTCTGTTGGCGCGGTAGGTGAGGGGAGACGTTTCAAGACTAAGAAGCACCGTGTAGGGTCTCTCCCGCAATGCAGCTATGTTGCTCAGGAGGGAAAAGGGAATTGCAACCCCAGAAAATAAAGTGCTCTGCAGAAACAAAGTAAGCTTGTCTGGCCTTTGTTGGAGGCATATGTAAGGTTGCGGCAGAGTTTATGGCGGCTTTACAGACTGGGGCAGAATGCGGTCCTGGGTCGCCAAGTATGGTGGATCCTTCAGAAGGAAGCTATCTGTATGGCAGTCCTTGTCATTGGTGTCACTCTGCACAGGGCTTACAGTTAAAGGCCTGGGAACTTTTATCATGCTTCAGATAAAATTTAAAATAAATATTATGCATCCATTAATTTTTAATCTTGGGAAAGCAGGCATTGAGTCACTTACTAAAAAGCTTATATGTGTCTCTTTGGGGGTGGGGGAAGCAGCATGAGTTCAAGAAAGCTTGGCTGTCACATTAGCTACCTTCCACCTGGCAACCTTTGGGGTCCCCTTTTACTCTTGCTGAGCTCTGTCCTCACCTGACATATACAGTTCTTTTTTGGACGAGTGTCCTTGGGCTACTGATTCTTGTGAGTTCATTTCTTCCTCCCTTTTAACCCATGATGAGGATGTACAGGTAGGAAAGCTGACTCATTCCTTGGGGATGTCTTACATTCCAGAGCTCCCCATGGTACCCCACCTCCTACAACAGGTGTTCGCCTGAGAGGCACCCTGGCCTGACCTCCTTTTCTCTGTCCTGGACCTCCACACCCTTGCCTGTCTTCCTTGGGAGCACCTCCTTAATAAATCACTTTCCTACAAAACATTGTCCCTGAAGGGTCTGCTTCTAAGGAAATGGATTTAAAATAGCATTCAAATTCCTAATTCTGTCACCAACTTGTCCTGTGACTTTCAACAAGATTTCTGCCCACATCTAGAAAATGAGAGTTTGGAATAAGTAATTTCAAAGGTTCTTTAATAAGTTAAAACCCCCATGACTTCCTTTAAATCATGGTCACATGTTGTGTCTCCTTTAGAGAAGGGGTTCTTTATTTTTAAGTTTATTTATTTATTTTGAGGGGGGATAGGGGCAGAGAGAATGAGAATCCCAAGCAGGCTCCATGCTGTAGCACAGAGCCCAACTCAGGGGCTCAAACTCACAAACGGTGAGATCATGACTGGAGCCAAACCCAAGAGTTGGACACTTAAACGACTGATCCACCCAGGCACCCCTAGAGAAGGGATTCTTAATGTGGGACTCATGGGTAGCTTTCAGATGGTCAACGAACCCCTGGGAATTGTATGTAAAATTGTGGGTTTTTTTTTCCTGTGGAGAGTGTTCATATCTTTCATTAGATTTCCAGAGTCCATAACCCCTCACCAAAGTTAGCAACCACTCTTTACAGCTTGTTTGTTTATTAACTTCAGGAGAAGGGCTGTGGAGAGAACATTGCCATATTCCCCAATTGTTGACCTTTTCAGATTAAGAATGGCTTGATTAAAACCACTTAATATTTATTTTTAAATGATATAAAATATGTGCTAATTGTAGTTACCCAACAGAGATAACATATTCCTCCTAGACCAGTTTTTAACAGCTTTTTATCTTGAAAATATAATCTTTTGTAGGTTCAGGCTGCTTTTGACCTTGGAATTGGGGTTTAATATAAATGGCAACTTTTTCCTTTTCAGACAAGTGTTGGATATGCCAGCCCAACTTTGCTAAAGAAGAAAATATGTTTGTGATTAATAAAAAGTATGAAATCCACTCACCTGAGTTCCTCTCCATGTGTTCTGTCCCTTTTTTTCCATACACAGACAGACAGACAGACAGACAACCAGACAGGTATATAGACACAGGTACACACAATTGTGAGCATCAGAAAAACATCCTAGAATCTTTCATCAAGTGAAAGATTCAAAATCTGATTTTGACAAAAACAGTTCCAGCTGGTTATAGTTAAGACCCACTTGGTATGCGCACAGTAGGTCAATAAATTATGAACCAAGCAGCTGCTCCAATTTTTAGGACCATTATGTTCCGCGGGTAAACCTCATGGAGCAGGGAGGTGGCAAGATGCACAGAAGGCTTTTCTTGAGAAATGAAACATCTCTTGTTCATCTGGGTCAGCCATGCATATTTCCTCTTATAAAGGATATTTTATGAACCTGAATAATAAGAATTTATATAAACATACAAGCATAAACTCACATAATGCATATGGAGGTAATAAAGAACAAGTAAGTAATGGTGAAATAACTGCATTGAAGGCTTCAGTTAGCCTTATAATAAACCAAGAGAGGGAGGCTTGAGTATGTGTGATGTCACTTTGATATTGAAGGGTATTTATATCTTTAAACAAGGCTTCTATAGGTTGGCTATAAAGGGTTACAGGCTTTGGGAGGAGGGGACTGGATTCCAAAACTCAGATGTAAGCCAATTGCATACATGCATTTATGATTTTGCTCAATCCTCTGTGGCTTGTTTTTTAATTTATTGAATAGAATAATTTAATTTATTGAATAACTGAATGTCAGTTCCTACACTCACTGTTAAAATATGGTTCCTGTCCTGGGACTTAAAGTTTGGGGGAAACGATTGAAATAAACTAAGCAAACAAACACATGAGTATCTAATTACTGATTGTGCAAAGATTTATTAGGGAAGTGGTCCCAGGAGGAATCAGCAAGGCATGAGGAGCAAGACAGAGAGGCAAGGGAGAGCCCCACAGCAGGCAACCTAGAGCAAAGCATTGCAGCGGGTGCTTTCAGCCTGATTCCACTCTGGAGACTCCAGGAGACTCTGGAGTATAAGGTGTGGCTGAGAGTTTGTGCTGCTGGTGGAAAGGGGCTGGGCTGTCATACACATTGGTCACTGCCTAGGGGCTGTCAGCTCCCAGGCATGTGGTTCTCTGGGGACAAAGTGGCTCTAGTAACTTGACAGCCATCCTCTGAATAAAAGTCATTGGCATGAGTGGTTGGAAGAAGAGCTCACTCAGGCACTGTGGACAGGCTGGAGAGAAGCACACAGATACCATGGAAAGGCTCGAGGGGATCTGGACTGAGCGCAGACTGGGTCCACTGCAGTAGTGAGTGGTGCTGAGATCTGAAGGTCGTAAGAATCAGTCATATGAAGTAATGCATTGAGAGTGGGGTGGGTAAGAGCATTTGAGATGGAGAATAAAGGCTGCACAAGTTCCTGACATAAGAGGAGCCCAGAGAAGCCAAGGAACTAGAGGCAAAAATGAAGTTGAAGGATGCCTGGGTAGTTCAGACAAGCATCCGACTTTTGAATTCTGCTCAAGTCATGATCTCACAGTTGTAAGATCGAGCTTGATGGCCGGTTGGGCTGACAGGACTGAGTCTGCTTGGGATTCTCTCTCTCTCTCTCTCTCTCTGCTCCTCCCCCACTTGTGCACATGTGTGTACATGCATGCATTCACACTCCTTCTCTCTTAAATAAATAAATTTGAAAAAAATGAGGCTTCAAGGTAAATGGGTCTTCTGACCAAGATGAGCACTGAGTTCTCACTTCAATAATCATCACTTCTCCAAACACAGGGAAGTGAGTGATGCACAAGATATGAAGAGATGAACAATGACTGTTCATCTCTGCAAACAAGAAATAAGAAAGAAATAAAACAGCACATATACAGCTGGGGCCTCCAGCTTCTTGAGCCACTGTCCCAAAGGAGACAATGGCCATGCCTGAGAGGCCTAAAAGCAGCCCCTTGAACAAGATAGGCTTGATGCAAGCTCACTGCTTGAAGCAGAGAATTCTATATACTGAGAAACAAAAGCAAAGATAAACAAGACCAAAATCTGAGTAGGTTGTACGTCAGGCAAAAATCAACAAAAGTAACAGATATCTGGCCTCCTCCTGGCAAGTGTTTTCCATTATAAGGGAAAGTAAAGAAAGCATTGTTATTTTTTGAGCTATGTGCCAAATATGCTATATGCCAGGCACTAATCTAAGACACTGTAGTTCATTTGATTCTCATGGTGACTGCATGAAGTAGGTGTTGTAATCCACATTTTCAGAGGAGCTAAGTGAAGCTCAGAGCAATGAACTAATTCGACCGGGGTCCTAAGTTAAAACTGGATTTCAAACTGCTAATTTCTAGAACGCATGAATGTTAACCACTTTGCTATATTCTTCAAATATGTAGACAGGGATTGAAAGAGAAAAGCATATCAGCTGAACTCGCTTCACTACCACATGAAGTGCCAGAAGACAATGGTATCTACAAAATGCTGAAGGAACAGGGTGTATTCAGTTTCGTTTTCTTTGGTAAGGGAAGTCAAAGAAAGATATGGAAAGCCAAATATGCAAAAATAAGAACAAGTCCAATGTATTATCCTCAAAAAGCTATGAAAATGGACTCTGGGGGAATCAACAGAGGGAAGGTGGGTAGGGAGGGAGGCTATTGGGTTTTCATTTTATCTTTGCTTTTCACCAAATTCTCAGATTGAAGCTTTCTTAACCAGGTCAATATATTTCTTTTCTATCAATTTGTGAGATACACATTATCCCTTCTTAGCTGCCCATCCCATGAGCATGTAAACCATGATTCAGAAAACCAAATCCCAAGGTTTGGTGTCCTCTGAGACTGTAACATTGCCATACTTTCTCTGCCAAAATCATCTATTCATTTAACACGCAAGCATTTGTTAAGCGAATATTTAATTTAACAAATATTACTAAGCATCTGTTCCAGTCTAGGTATTGTAGGAGGTGCTGGGAATTTCACAGTGAAGAAGACAGACAAGGTCTCTGTGTGGCCCATGCCCATGGGGATGGGCCAACATGAACAAGTAAGCAAACATATCATGAGATTATTGCTAATATCAGCAACTTGGTGGCTGGCAGTGCCATTAACTAAAATGAAGAAGACTTGGGGCACCTGGGTGGCTCAGTCGGTTGAGTATCTGACTTTGGCTCAGGTCATGATCTCATGGTTCATGGGTTCAAGCCCTGTGTCAGGCTCTGTGCTGATAGCTTGGATCCTGGAGCCTGCTTTGGATTCTGTGTCTCCCTCTCTCTCTGGCCAGTCTCCTCTAGCTCTGTCTCTGTCTCTCAAAAATGAATAAACATTAAAAAAATTTTTAAATGAAGAAGACTTACAAATGTTTGAATTAAGGAAGTCAGGGATCAAGGGTTCTATGTTCAATGCGTGAAATGTGAAATGACTGTTAGACATCCAGATGGAAATCCTGAGTAGATAGAAATAGATGCATGAAGAGCTCAGGAGAGAGGGGTCTGTCTGAGCTAGAAATAAAATGGAGATATCATCAGCAGGTAGTTGGGTAGGATCCATAGGCCGATATTGCACTAAAGCTGTATAAGATGTCACCATCGGAGGAAACAGGGTAAGGGGTACCTAGGACTATTTTTGCAACTTCCTGTGACTGTATAATTATTTCAAAACAAAAGTTAACAATAAAATACATGGGTCCAGATAAGATATCCTAGGGATAAATTTATAAAAAGGATAGTGTGAGGCACCTGGGTGGCATCTAACTTCGATACTAGTGGAGCGTGCAACTTAGGCTCAGGTCATGATCTCTGGGCTTATGACTTCTAGCCCCACACCCAGCTCATTGCTGTCAGCACAGAGCCCGCTTCAGATCCTCTGTCCCTCTCCTCTCTGTCCCTACCCTGCTCACACATTCTCTCTCTCAACAATAAACAAAAATTTAAAAAAAAAATTTTAAAAAAGGTTGATGTGACAAAGTTCTTAAAATTTCAGCCATTCTGGAAGATCCAGAAATGTAGATTCACAATAATTATGGTCTGTGTTCACTCAGGTCCTCCAAGCAGCAGATACCAATATGAGATCAGATGTGCAGGAGATTTGGGGAGAACACATGTTAAGGATAAAGGGTAGGCAGCCCAGGAGGTTAAGAGAGCATTCAGACCACGATAAAGACCCAATCATTGATAGAAAGAGGAAGGTAGGAGGGCTGGTGAAGAATGGCACAGACTGTATTGCAGTTCTCAGGAAATTGCAATCAAACCCATGGGGAGTCCTGGAGCCAAAGTTATTCCTTAAAGGAGTCTTCCATCTCATAGGAATGAGCCTGAATTAGTGGCCCCTCCTCAGTGCTCAACTTTGCTTGGGAGTAGTCCTTGGAAGCATGAGGTCTTAGGCACATCCCTACCTGGAGTCTTCTCCTCTGGATTGGATCATGCTGGGAATAACCAGGAACCCGGAATTCATAGTCCATATAACCTTGAGCCTGCAGGTGGGTGTGGATGGGTCTCCATGTTCACATCCAGCCATTCCACAGTGAAGGAGGAAGGTGGAGGCAGAAATAAAAGGAGAGGTGGCCATGTGTTAAGGGTTAGGGGTGAGCTCTTCCTGAGTTGCCACATGCCAGCAGGAACTCAGAGGAGTCCAAGAACTGTAAATGCAAACCTGGCCTTCCAGGAGGAGTATTCTTTCAAGGTTAGAGGATAAACACACTTTATCAAAAGCTTGTTGCAAGTTTTAAATAGCTAAACATCTGTACCTTGTGCAGGGCTCTGCAACATTAGAACCACTTGAAAATTTACTAGAAGCCATGGCTATACATTCCTGAAAAATCCATATATAGGCAGAAGATAACATTCAGAAGATTTAAGAATTTTGGGAACTGGTAGGGTGCCTGGGTGGCTGAGTTGGTTAAGTATTGGACTCTTTTTTTTTTTTAATTTTTTTAAATGTTTATTTATTTTTGAGACAGGGAGAGACAGAGCATGAACGGGGGAGGGTCAGAGAGAGGGAGACACAGAATCTGAAACAGGCTCCAGGCTCTGAGCTGTCAGCACAGAGCCCGACGTGGGGCTCGAACTCACGGACCGCGAGATCATGACCTGAGCTGAAGTCAGCTGCTTAACCGACTGAGCCACCCAGGCGCCCCAAGTATCGGACTCTTAAGAATGCCGCATCATTACTTTGCTTAGTTTTGCTGAGGCATTTTATCATCTCACATCACAAGAAGGGTTTCTGAACTGCATGACAATAGACTAGATTCTTCAGGACAGCACAGACCTTGAGCAGCGATCAGCTTTGACTACTGGCCACAGCACAAGGTCTGAGAGCTGCAAGTGAAGCTGAGCATTATACCCAGCCATTGGCTCCACAGGAAGATGGCAGTGTAGGAGGACGCTGGGCTCACCTCGTCCTGCTGATCGCTTGGATTCCACCCACATCTGCCTCAATAACCCAGAAAACTACCAAAAGACTAGAAGAACGGACTCTCCGGAGCCAAGAATAGACAAGAGACCCACAGAAGAGGGTAGGAAGGGCGGAGAGGCAGTGCGTGCTACACAGACTGGTGGGAGGGAACTGGGGAAGTCGAGGGGCAACCCACCAGGCAAGGCAGAGCCCCTGAAGTCTGGCTTGCAAAAGCAGAGGTGCCAGACTCTGTGAGTTCTGACAGCCAGCGGGACTTAACATCTGGAATGTTAAAAGTCAACAGCTCTCATCTCGGAGAGCAGGGAGGGCAAGAGGATGTGGAGAGGGAGAGTTGTTGAGACCCAGAAGACAGAGCTCAGCTCAGTGGGGAACAAAGGCAGAGGCAAGTGCCATTTCCCTCTCCCATCCTCCAGCCAAAATTCCAAAGGGAACCAGTTCCCCTCACTGAACTTGCTTACACTATCCAAATGCCCAATGCTGTGCTTCTGTGGATCCATCCCTTTGATGGGCCTGCCTGCCTCCCAGTGTTTCAGGCCCCCCCCAGCAAGGAACCATCGATGGCAAACCCAGCTAAGCCTGCCCCTCCCATCCCTGTGCACCTTGTGGATCCACCCTGGCTAATACGTCAGATCCCATTGAAGCAGCACTGCAAAGCCTGGCAGTGTCAAAGTAGCCCAGCCACACCACTCTACAGTGAGTCCTGCCCCTGGGAGAGGGGAAGATAAGGTACACAGCTGTCTGACTGTGGCCCCAGCGATGGGCTGGGGGCAGACATCGGGTCTGACTACAGCCCTGCCCACCAACACAAGTTACTTCAGACAGCACAAGAGAAGTGCCCTGAAGTTTGGAGCCACCACAGGGACTACCCAAATGATGAAATGGAAGAATTATCCTCAAAAGAAACTCCAGGAAGTAGCGACAGCTTATGAATTGATCAAAAACCATTTAAGCAGTGTAATGGAACAAGAATTTAGAATAATAGTCATAAAATTAATTGCTGGGCTTGAAAAAAGCATAGAGGACAGCAGACAATCTATTTCTACAGAGATCAAGGGACTAAGAAATAGTCATGAGTAGCTAAAAAATGCTATAAATGAGGTGCAAAATAAAATGGAAGCAGCATTGCACAGATTGAGGAGGCAGAGGACAGAATAGGTGAATTAGAAGATAAGATTATGCAATAAGAGGAAGCTGAGAAAAAGAGAGATAAAAAAAATCCAGGAGTATGAGGGGAGAATTAGAGAACTAAGTGGTGCAATCAAATGGAACAATATACATATCATAGTAATTCCAGAAGAGGAAGAGAGAGAGAAAGGGGCTGAAGGTGTACTTGAACAAATTATAGCTGAGAACTTCCCTGATCTGGAGAAGGAAAAAGGCATTGAAATCCAAGAGGCACAAAGAACTCCCTTCAGACATAACTTGAAATGATCTTCTGCATGACTATCATAGTGAAACTGGCAAAATACAAGGATAAAGAGAGAATTCTGAAAGCAGCTAAGGATAAACGGGCTCTAACTTACAAAGATAGACCCATAGAGTAGTAGCAGACCTATCTACTGTAACTTGGCAGGCCAGAAAGGAATGGCAGGAAATCTTCAATGTGATGAACAGAAAAAAAATATGCAGCCGACAATCCTTTACACAGTAAATCTGTCATTCAAAATAAATGGAGAGATAAAAGTTTTCCCAAACAAATAATATCTGAAGGAATTCATCACCACTAAACCAGCCCTACAAGAGATCCTAAGGGGATTCTGTGAGTAAAATGCTGCAAGGACCACAAAGTACCAGAGACATCACTACAAGCATGAAACCTACAGACATCACAATGACTCTAAACCCATATCTTTCAATAATAGCACTGAATGTAAATGGACTAAATGCTCCAACCAAAAGACATAGGGTATAAGAATGGATAAAAAAACAAGACTCATCTATTTGCTATCTAAAAGACTCTCACTTTAGACCTGAGGACACCTTTAGATTGAAAGTGAGGGAATGGAGAACTATCTATCATGCTACTGGAAGTCAAAATAAAGCTGGAGTAGCCATACTTATATCAGACAAACTAGACTTTAAATTAAAGGCTGTAACAAGAGATGAAGAAGGGCATTATATAATAATTACAGGGTCTATCCATCAGGAAGAGCTAACAACTATAAACGTCTATGCGCTGAATACGGGAGCCCTCAAATATATAAAACAATTAATCACAAACATAAGCAACCTTATGGATAAGAATGTGGTAATTGCAGGGGACTTTAATACCCCACTTACAACAAGGGATAGAACATCTAGACACAAGATCAGTAAAGAAACAAAGGTCCTGAATGATATATTGGATCAGATGCACTTGACAGATATATTTAGAACTCTGCATCCAAAAGCAACAGAATATACTTTCTTCTTGAGTGCACATGTAACATTCTCCAAGATCGATAACATACTGGATCACAAAACAGACCTTCATAAGTATAAAAGAGTTGAGATCATACAATCCACACTTTCAGACCACAACGCTATGAAGCTTGAAATCAACCACAGAAAAATGTCTGGAAAATCTCCAAAAGCATGGAGATTAAAGAACACCTACTAAAGAATGAATGGGTCAACCAGGCAATTAGAGAAGAAATTTAAAAATATATGGAAACAAAGGAAAACGAAAATACAACAATCCAAACGCTTTGGGATGCAGTTAAGGCAGTCCTGAGAGGAAAATACATTGCAATACAGGCCTATCTCAAGAAACAAGAAAAATCCCAAGTATAGACTCTAACAGCACACCTAAAGGAACTAGAAGAAGAACAGCAAAGATACCCCAAACCCATCAGAAGAAGAGAAATAATAAAGATCGGAGCAGAAATAAACAATATAGAATCTACAAAACTGTAGAGCAGATCAATGAAACCAAGAGTTGGTTTTTTGAAAAAATAAACAAAATTGAGAAAACCTCTAGCCAGGATTCACAAAAAGGAAAGGGAGAGGACCCAAATAGATAAAATCATGAATGAAAATGGAATTATTACAACCAATCCCCCCCAAAAACAAGCAATTATCAGGGAATACTATGAAAAATTATATGCCAACAAACTGGACAACCTGGAAGAAATGGACAGATTCCTAAGCACCCACACACTTCCAAAACTCAAACAGGAAGAAATAGAAAGCTTGAACAGACCCATAACCAGCGAAGAAATTGAATCAGTTATCAAAAATCTCCCAACAAATAAGAGTCCAGGACTGGATGGCTTCCCTGGGGAATTCTACCAGACACTCAAAGCAGAGATAATACCTATCCTCCTCAACCTGTTCCAAAAAATTGAAAGGGAAGGAAAACTTCCAGACTCATTCTATGAAGCCAGCATTACTTTGATTCCTAAACCAGACAGAGACCCAGTAAAAAAAGAGAACTACAGGCCAATATCCCTGATGAATATGGAGGCAAAAATTCTCAATAAGGTACTAGCAAATGGAATTCAAAAGTATATAAAAAGAATTATTCACCATGATCAAGTGGGATTCATTCCTGGGCTGCAGGGCTGGTTCAACATTCGCAAATCGATCAATGTGATACATCACATTAATAAAAGAAAAGATAAGAACCATATGATCCTGTCAATCGATGCAGAAAAAGCTTTTGACAAAATTCAGCATTCTTTCTTAATAAAAACCCTCGAGAAAGTCAGGATAAAGGAACATACTTACACATCATAAAAGCCATTTATGAAAAGCCCACAGCTAATATCATCCTCAATGAGGAAAAACTGAGAGCTTTCTCCCTGAGATCAGGAACACGACAGGGATGTCCACTCTCACCGCTGTTGTTTAACATAGTGTTGGAAGTTCTAATATCAGCAATCAGACAACAAAAGGAAATCAAAGCCATCAAAATTGGCAAAGATGAAGTCAAGCTTTCACTTTTTGCAAATGACATGTTATTATACATGGAAAATCCGATAGACTCCACCAAAAGTCTGCTAGAACTGATACATGAATTGAGCAAAGTTGCAGGATACAAAATCAATGTACAGAAATCAGTTGCATTCTTATACACTAATATAATGAAGCAACAGAAAAACAAATAAAGAAACTGATCCCATTCACAATTGCAGCAAGAAGCATAAAATACCTAGGAATAAACCTAACCAAAGATGTAAAAGATCTGTATGATAGAAACTATAGAAAGCTTATGAAGGAAAATGAAAAAGATACAAAGAAATGGGAAAACATTCCATGCTCCTGGATAGGAAGAACAAATAGCATTAAAATGTCAATACTACCCAAAGCAGGCTACACATTCAAAACAATCCCAATCAAAATTGCACCAGCATTCTTCTCAAAGCTAGAACAAGCAATCCTAAAAGTTGTATGGAACCACAAAAGACCCCTAATACCCAAAGTAATTTTGAAGAAAAGACCAAAGTGGGAGGCATCACAATCCCAAACTTTAGCCTCTACTACAAAGCTGTAATCAACAAGACAGCATGGTATTGGCACAAAAACAGACACATAGACCAATGGGATAGAATAGACACTCTAGAATTAGACCCACAAAAGTATGGCCAACTAATCCTTGGCAAAGCAGGAAAGAATATCCAATAGAAAAAAGACAGTCTCTTTAACAAATGGTGCTGGGAGTACTGGAGTTATGCAACATGCAGAAGAATAAAACTAGACCACTTTCTTACACCATTCACAAAAATAAACTCAGAATGGATAAAGGACCTGAATGTGACAAGAATCCTTCAAAACCCTAGAGGAGAAAGTAGGAAAAAAACCTCTCTGACGTCAGCCACAGCAATTTCTTACTTGACACATCCCCAAAGGCAAGGGAATTAAAAGCAAACATGAACTATTGGGACCTCATGAAGATAAAAAGCTTCTGCACTGCAAAGGAAATAATCAACAAAATTAAAAAGCAACTGACGGAATGGGAAAAGATATTTGCAAATGACATATCGGACAAAGGGCTAGTATCCAAAATCTATAAAGAGCTCACCAAATTCCACACCCAAAAAACAAATAATCCAGTGAAGAAATGGGCAGAAAACATGAATAGACTCTTCTCTAAAGAAGACATTCAGATGGCCAACAGGCACATTAAAAGATGCTCAATGTCACTCCTCATTAGGGAAATACAAATCAAAACCACAGTCAGATATCACCTCATGCCAGTCAGAGTGGTCAAAATGAACAAATCGGGAAACTACAGATGCTGGATGTGGAGAAACGGAAACCCTCTTGCACTGTTGGTGGGAAAGCAAACTGGTGCAGCCACTCTGGAAAATAGTATGGAGGTTCCTCAAAAAATTAAAAATAGATATACCCTATGACTGAGAAATAGCACTGCTAGGAATTTACCCAAGGGATACAGGAGCTGATGCATAGGGGCACTTGTACCTCAATGTTTATAGCAACACTTTCAACAAGAGCCAAATTATGGAAAGAGCCTAAATGTCCATCAACTGATGAATGCTAAAGAAATTGTGGTTTATATACACAATGGAATACTATGTGGCAATGAGAAAGAATGAAATATGGCCCTTTGTAGCAATGTGGATGGAACTGGAGAGTGTTATGCTAAGTGAAATAAGTCATACAGAGAAAGACAGATACCCTATGTTTTCACTCTTATGTGCATCCTGAGAAACTTAACAGAAGTCCATGGGAAGGGAAGAAAAAAAAAGAGGTTACAGAGGGAGGGAACCAAAGCATAAGGGACTCTTAGAGAATGAGAACAAACTGAGGGTTGATGGGGGGTGGGAGGGAGGGGAGGGTGGGTAATGAATATTGAGGACGGCACCTTTTGGGATGAGCACTGAGTGTTGTATGGAAGCCAATTTGACAATAAATTTCATATTAAAAAATAATAAATAAAAATAAAGAGAAAAAAAATATATTTAATAAAAATATATTTTGAAAAATGTGTCAGACTCTTAATTTCAGCTCAGTCATGATCTCATGGTTCATGGGATCAAGGCCCACATAAGGTTCTATGCTGATAGCACAGAGCCTGCTTGAGTCTGTCTTTCTCCCTTTCTCTCTCTCTGCCTCTCCCTTGGTCATGTGTGCCCTCTCTCTCCCAAAAAAAGAGAGAATTAAAAAAAGTGAGAATTCTAAGAACTGGTAAGTAATATAAACTAATATACAAATCTTTAAAAATTCCTAAACAAGTTATATTTATGTATTTTATATATTTATCTTATATAGTTCATAATATACTAGATATATAATATATTCTATATCTCACAATAAAAGTTCTTACCAACTATAATAATTAGAGCTAATTAAGTCATTCTAATAATTTATTACTGATTTTGGAATTTTTGTGTGACCCTTTGTTTAAGTCAACTGTTACGAGCTACATGACAAATATTACTGAGCACCTGCTCCAGCTCAGGTATTCCAGTAGGTGCTGGGAATTCTACAGTGGAAATGATAGACAAGGTTCATATATAGACAGCCTTTGCATGATATAACACAGAAAGCTCATCAAAATCTCTCTTATTAAATTGGTGGCTATTAGGTACCCAGCACTGAGTCATTTTTGCAGTTGGAGGGAACATTGTACCTTAGCCTGCGTATCTGGCATGGCCACAACCTGGAGCCTTAGCTCCTGACAACAAGACTACCCATCTGCTTTCCCTGAAGTTCCCACCTGCAGGTTCACCCCAGGGCAATGGACAGGCCCAGCCCCTGCTGCCTTGCTGCTATTCCCCCTTTAATCTACACAGAGTTGCCAGGGGCCACCCACTTCCACTGGAGACCTGTTCCCAGGTTCTATTACCCATGGCCAAATCTAGTTACTTTTATGTCAATCAGACTGGAACCATTTCAATAATCATCCATGCAAGGAGTCTGATGTTTTTTGTAAAATATCATCCTGTGCTCACATGCAAACTTTATGCAGATCCAGATGGTTACTGACCTCTAAATCCCCCAGGATAAAATGATATGGGGGTCAATGATATGCTAGAAAACCACCTGGGAGCATGGATAGATGTCCCCTGTCCTAGCTGCCCTGGTATCCACAGCCTGGAATGTGGCTGTTGCTCTACAGACATCAATCAACTGATTGACACAACTTTCACCTCATTGATTCAATGGCATCAGAAGAATGGTTTAGCTACAGGTCTGTCCAAATCTTCAAGTTCACTCAGCTCTCTTATAAACAATAGTCTTTCCTATAGGAGAGGCTGCCAATACCTAATGGCTTGGATTACATCTCTCCTTTTCCTTTTGGACCTCCACTGCAGTCTTTTAAAAATATTTATTTGGGCTCCTGGGTGGCTCAGTCGGTTAATTATGTCCAGCTCTCAATTTTGGCTCAGGTCATGATCTTGCGGTTCATGAAACTCAGCCCCGTGTAGGGATCCTCACTGACAACGTGGAGCCTGCTTGGGATTCTCTCTCTCTCCCTCTCTCTCTGCCACACCCCGTTCACTCTTGCTCTCTTAAAAATAAGTAAATAAACTTTTAAAAAATTAAATAAAAATAAGATAAAAATGTGCACTGATCCTATTCTCACATCTGATGGATTTAAACTTTCAAATTCCACTGGGGGCTCTTGAAGTGCAAATTAAAGAAAGTAGTACAGTTGAGTTTACCATTTGAGAGGGATTGGAGCTGGGATGGAGATTGGACACAAATCAGATAGCACTATTTTAGAAAAAGCCTCAGGTTTGGAGGGTCTTTGTTCTGGCTTGTCTCACATGGGAATGATAGTATTATGAGCTGAATGTCTTAGGTAATTGATCCTACTCACAAATTACAGATGCAATAATTTTAAGGTTGGTCAATTAACTTATCAAGCCTGGGAAATGGTTCCTAACTCTGCAAAAAGAGGAGCTTTCATGAAGATGTTTAAAAAGCAAAGAGAAGGACAATGAATTCTCAGCTGCATTCCTCCAAGGTGTCACAAGTGTATCAGACATCAGAGCCCAATGAGGCCAAACCCAGGAGGTAGGGGAGAGCAGGGGCATCAACAATAGCAAAGCCGGTGGGGGCGGGGGGGCAGTTCCAGATCAAGGCAGGCAGATCAGATAATACATAAAGGAAGATAGGAAAGCAAAAGACCCTGTCTATTGTCCACATGCTCAGGCTGAATTATTCAAAGGCAGATTTTTAAATATGTATCAGCATTCCAGTAAACAGGGTAAGCTTGCTAATAACAGTGCAATTCAGCAATCGCTACTCCAAATAAATACGTTCGAAATGTCATTACCGTAATCAGATTAACTGCTGTCTTTCATGTTATGCCTTGAATAATCATCAAAATTATTCTTAGAGAATTTGGCAAAAAGCATTGTCTAGAAATGCACAGAAGAAATAACGGTGTCCTAGTATTTTTTTCTCTTTTAATAAGTTCCCTAAGTACTTGTAAACGCATTGATAATTTTTCTCCCACATAGGCAACTTCATATGACAAAACCAACTGTGTTCAGTTTCATGATTTCTACTGCCAGGATGTAATTTTTATGCTGGATTTTATTATTCATTACAACAGTTCACACTTTCTATGAGAACAATTGCTGTAATAGGTTAAAAGTCATTATTTTCAAAACTACCCTCAGAGATTAGCTGCTACATCACCTTCTGGACACTTGCACTTGAACATCTGAACCATAGCTCATAATTGTATTATTCACTAGGCTGATTCTTCTTGCTAAGAATGCCTCTAAATGCTTTTTCAATAGCCAGAGATACAGTCCTGTGAACCAAACCATCTCTACCCATTTTGGCATTGGGTGACAGCTGGGATCATTTGTAAGTAAATTGAGATCTAGTGATGAGTTTATTTTCTATTGTAGTTGTATTCATGATGTGAAGGCCATTAAAATTCAGACTTGGGTTATCTGGCAGTCAACATTTTCTTTACCTCAAGGAATTTAAGAAGAACAAGTACCATCGTGATCATTCATTGAAAGAATTTGCCTATCAAAAAAATGTTCTTTTGTGCTAGAAAATATTTAGGAGATTAATATTTAATAAACAGATATATTAAAGGAAACTTCAACACATCTAATGAACACCTACTCTCTTCCAGACAAAGGCAGGCACTTGTACACACACTAATAATCAGTCTGAGATGGGGAACGGAAGTTCTAATGTGACTTTTATTTATTTTGCTTTTTTTTGGTAATCACTTGATTTTTTTCACCATGCTTTTCTATATTGAAAACATCTAAAGTCATTATATTCAGTCCATATATAGGGACTACAGAAGGAAATAGTTGGGAATTCAGCCAATGGCGGTTGCCCAAAAGTAGCAATAGGAACAAATCACACAGACCTGCCCAAATAGTCTATTTCCTTCTGCAAAATTCACCCCTGTCCCACATGCACTTTTATTCTTCAGCTTCAACAATGACATTTCTTTGTAACTAGCTTTCTTAGGTACTTTGTGTCTTTGTTGGTCACACTTATTCCCAATAGGAATCCCTGCCATCCCGTAAGGTCTTGAAATGAAACAGCACAGTCTTCCTTTTCAATAGAAATTAATGGGGATCTAGAGCCAAAGTCATTACCAAATAGAGCAAAATGGGGGAAGTACAACCTGGCCCCAGGAGTGAGTTTGGAAATGTTCAGAGGTTCTTTCATGAGAAAAGTAGACCAATATCTTACTTTTCAACTTACAGTACCCTAACAAAGATCCTTTGACTCTAGTTTTTGGAACCACGAAGATTTCTTTGGGTTAACTAACCATTCCTCCAGATTTCTAGGATGAAAGAGGTATAGATGGGAAAGAAACCTTCAGTTAATCCATGTAGGCAAGTGACACAGGGTTCAGTAGAGGCAGGACTCAACCCAAAGCATGGGTGTCCTTGAGTGTAGTTCTATGTACCTTCCTTCATCCTAGTATTGTCTGTAATCTTTTACTATGTTGCCTCCCCCTATTCTCTTACTCCTGAAGTCTGTAAAATGTGCCCTCATCAAAACACAATTAATCCAACAACCCCTCCCACTTGGGTTTCCCAAGTGGTTGTGCACACCACCCCATGAGCTCAAGCTCTCAGCTGCCACAACCATGAGGCCATACTGGCCACACTTAGAGCTGCTTTGGCAATTTCCAATTGGAGTGGGGACATTTCTCCTTCCTCTTCCTCTTTCCTTGCCAAACCAATTGAGTTTGTTGTATCTTTTCTTAAAAGAAGGCAAGATGCAGTGTACCCAGGTTTCCTGGAATTGATTGTTCATTTTCACAGGATTGTCCAGTCAAATGAATTCTCATAGCTGCCAACAGAAGCTTTTCAGAAAAATTGGCCTCGGACGATATTTGTAATTCCCTCTACTCTTCAAGTCAAGTATTTCTTGCTCCTAAGTAGAAGCTTCCCACTTTCTCCAAAGCGTCAAGTTTTCCTCTCATCCCATGGGCAGTTTATTGATTCTTCCAGACTCTAAAGCCAGGCTTCTTCCATCCAGTCCTCTTTCCATGACCTTAGACCAAAGATGAATCATTGAACTGGAATCTCAAATTTATCAAACCAGGATGCTCAGCTGAATCTATACTACCTCCAACACACATCGCTTAAGGTCATATTCTGCATGTGGGTTAAATTAGCATATATGTGTTCATAAAAATCAAAGGGTCTTTGAATGAAGTATTCTTATATTCAGTGGGAATTTATTGATCATAAATTATATGAGGCTCTGAGCCATAAGCTTGGGCTAAAGCACGAAGGGCCATGCTTCCTGACCTCACAGAGCTCATAGTCCAGAAGAAAAGTGCATATAAATCTCCAGAATCCCATGGAGTGCAAACTATCCACTCAAAATATAACTGATATTAAAAATATTTCATTGGTCAAAAGGTCAAGTCCTCTGAATTCAACAGAAGCCACTTATAGATTGATTTTCCTAGAGTGTGTTTATTCCTGTGGGGGGAAGAAAACAGAATTAGCAGGGAATCCTTTTTATTGCTTTGTATTGAATTCAAAGACTACTTATGGGGAAATTCAAATAATAAGGTGAAAAACAGGAGGTTAAGGACAAAAACTAAGAGAACAAGTTGGGGTTAATATGTATAGGAAAACAAATATAGACCTAGCATTTGTGTGCAACTAATTATTGGGAGATCATGAGGTTAGGCAGAACAAACCACAGGTATCACTATGTATATCTTACCCCTGGAGCTCAATGTATAAATTTTGCCGAACATCCATTTTGAGCATGGCCCTGAGTGCGCTGGTAGCTTGCACAACCCATGTGGCCCTGAAGTCATTTTGTAATAAATGGCATCACTTCTGTAAGGCCATCCTGCAATTTAAAAAGATCCCAGCATGATTCCTCTTGTAAGGTAAGAAAATCCTTTTTGAAAGCCAATCTTCAGTCCACTATCATTAGAAGAGGCTCTCTGTTGGAACAAACACCCCCCAAACTTCAGCACGTTAACACAATGGAAGTTTTTTTTTTTTCTCACTCACATAATGCTTCCATAGAGGCAGCTTTCTATCTGGTGATTCTGAGACTAGTCTCCTTCCAGCTTGTAGTTTCACCATCCCTGAGAACCTGAAGTTCTCTCTCAATGCTTCTGCTACCAGCTGGTAGGTGGGAGGAGGGAGAGAATGTGGCAGATCCAGTGGGAGGTTTCTGTGGGCCAAACCCAAAAAGGCATACATCATGTCTACAGTTTTCTATTCACCAGAAGTCACAACCAAACTGAACTCAAGGAAGGCTGAGACACACTAGCTACTTGCCAGAGGAAAGGGAAAATGAGTCAGTGAAAAACTCACCAGTGTCTGCTAAATATCCTAAATGTCTCTACTGTGGTTTTCCTAAGAGAAAAAAAATGCATCTGCATATTAAAATTGTAATAAGCCAAATTCATTTATGAAGTATGTGCTATTGGAAATTAATCTTTAAGGGTCTTTATGGATTTGTTTTTAAATTAAATTCAAGTTAGATAGCATATAGTGTAGTGTTGGTTTCAGGAGTAGATCCCAGTGATTCATCACTTACATATAACACCCAGTGCTCATCCCAACAAAGCACCTTCCTTAATGTCCATCACCCATTCAGCCCATCCCCCCACCCATCTCCCCTCCAGCAACCCTCAGTTTGTTCTCTATAGTTAAAAGTCTCCTATGGTTTGTCTCTCTGTTTCTTTTATTTTTTCTTCCCTTCCCCTGTGTTAATCTGTTTTGTTTCTTAGATTCCACAAATGAGTGAAATCATATGGTATTTGTCTTTCTCTGACTTATTTTGCTTAGCATGATATGCTAGTTCCAGCCATGTCTTTGCAAATGGCAAGATTTCATTCTTTTTGACGGCCTCTGTGTGTGTGTGTGTGTGTGTGTGTGTGTGTGTCATTTTCTTCATCCACTCATCAGTTGATGGACATAATTTGGTTATTGCCAATAGTGCTGCTAGAAACATCGGGTGCATGTGTCCCTTCGAATCCGTATTTTTGTATCCTTTAGATAAATACCTAGTAGTGCAATTGCTGTGTCATAAGGTAGTTCTGTTTTTAACTTTTTGAGGAACCTCCATACTGTTTTCCAGAGTGGCTGCACCAGTTTGCATTCCCATCAACAGTGCAAAAGTGTTCCCCTTTCTCTACATCCTTGCCAACATCTGTTGTTTTCTGAGTTGTTAATTTTAGCCATTCTGACAGGTTTGAGGTCGTATCTCATTGTGGTTTTGATTTGTATTTCCCTGATGATGAGTGATGTCGAGCATTTTTTCATGTGTCAGTTTGCCATCTGGATGTCTTCTTTGGAGAAATGTCTATTTATGTTTTCTGCCCATTTCTTAACTGGATTGTTTATTTTGGGGATATTGAGTTTGATAAGTTCTATAAGTTTGATAAAGTTTGATAAGTCCTACACAGATTTTGGATACTAGCCTTTTGTCTGATACGTCATTTGCGAATATCTTCTCCCATTCCATTGGTTGGTTGCCTTTTAGTTTTGTTGTTTCCTTTGCTGTGCAGAAGCGTTTTATCTTTTTTTAAAATATAATTTATTGTCAAATTGGTTTCCATATAACACCCAGTGTTTATCCCAACAAGTGCCCTCCTCAATGCCCATAACCCACTTTCCCCTCTCTCCCAACCCCCATCAACCCTCGGTTTGTTCTCAGTATTTAAGAGTCTCTTATGGTTTGTCTCCCTCCCTCTCCGTAACTCATAACCCTCCCCCATGGTCTTTTGTTAAGTTTCTCAAGATCCACATATGAGTGAACACATATGATATCTGTCTTTCTCTGCCTGACTTATTTCAGTTAGCATAATGCTCTCCAGTTCCATCCATGTTGCTGCAAATGGCCAGATTTCATTCTTTCTAATTGCCAAGTAGTATTCCATTGTATATATAAACCACATCTTCTTTATCCATTTGTCAGCTGATGAACATTAGGCTCTTTCCATAACTTGGCTATTGTTGAAAGTGCTGCTATAAACATTTGGGACCTCATTAAGATAAACAGCTTCTGCACTGGAAACAGTCAACAAAACTGGAAGCTTTTTATCTTCATAAAGTTCCAATAGTTCATTTTATTTTGTTTCTTTTGCCTCCAGAGATGTATCTAGTAAGAAGTTGCTGCATCCAAGGTCAAAGAGGTTGCTGAATACAACCCTCAGCGCTTGCCATAACAAGTGTCCTCCTTAATGCCCATCACCCTTTAGCCCATCTCCCCACCCAACACCCCTCCAGCAACCCTGTTTGTTCTCTGTATTTAAGAGTCTCTTATGGTTTGAAACAGATGAACATGGGGAAAGGAAGGAAAAATAAAATAAGATAAAAACAGAGAAGGAGGTATTCATGGATTTGATCTTCAAACCAATAAACCAACTAATAAAAAAAAAGGTCAGGAAATTATTTTGGTCAAATTACTTTGGCATCACCTAGCTGACAGCCTAAGACCATTATCAAGTGCTGCTGCTACTGAACTTTGATTCGTGAAACATAATCTTCTTTCGGAAAGATCTCAACTAATCAGCTGGCAAACAAACAGTTGTTCATAAGCAGGGCTAAAGGAAGTACTGATTGTAATCATCTCCAAGATGGATTTTTAAGTGAGTCGGGGGGAGGGGAACAGGAAAGCTACAAAATAGTATGCACAGTACATTACTTGCATTAGCTTTTTATTACTGTGTAATAAATTACCACAAAGGTAGCAGCTTAAAACAACACAAATTTAGTATTTCACAGTTTCCAGGGGCCAGAAGACAGAGTATGAGTTGGCTGGGTCCTCTGTTCAGGGTCTCTTGATACCAGATTGAAATCAAGGTACCAACCAGGACTCCAGATCCCACCTGAAGCTCAGGCTCCTCTTCCAAGTTCACTAGTTGTTAGCAGAATCTGGTTCTTGCTGGCACACAGTCAGGAGTTGCTCTCAGCTCCCATGGACCACCCTTAGTCCCAGTAATGTGCTTCTCCCACACATGGCAGCGGCTGCTTCAAGGCCAGCAGGAGCATCTTCCTCTGCTCCACTATGGCGGAGTCTTAGGTAAGGAGACTTACCTAATCATGGGAGTGACATCTGTCATCTTCATCGTTGGCCACATTCAAAGGGGATTACTCAGGGTCCTGTAACACTAATGGTTATTTTTAACAAACAGGAGAAACGTATACTGAATATATATAAAATATATCTATAGGAGTCCAGGAGAAACTAAAACCAGGCTTGTCCTGGAAAGCAGAACTGGAAACCTGGAAACAGAGCAGGGGGATGTCTCTGCTGTTTTTATTATTCCTGTTTGAATTATTGTATCATATTCGTGTATTACTTGTTCACAGGAAGTAACCAAATAGAATAAGATTAGCTGGTTCGGGTCTTCTCTAGAAAGCGAGTACTGTCCTCTCAGGAGCCCACAGTGTGGCATTGATCTGTCCCAGAGAAAAGGTTGCAGGAGGGTGGGCACATGGCCTCTCCTAGTAGGTTCCTGCCTGAGTGTGTAGACACAAGCCCCTAATGATGTGGAAAGAAGACTTGCAACTGTCAAGGGCTTCTCTCTGGAAAAGTCTTTCTAAGTGCTTGTAGCTGCCTTAAATACAAACCAAAGTAGTAAAATAAGGCAACAACTTCTTATGTGCCCACATTCCTCAGTTCACCAAAGCTAGGTGAAAGATATCTTAGATGAGCAGGTGTCTCATTTTAACAGAACCTTTTAAAAAAATTTTAATGTTTATTTTTGAAAGAGCAGTTGGGGCAGGGGCAGGAAGGGGGACAGAGGATCCAAAGTGGGCTCTGGACTGACAGTAGTGAGCCCAATGTGGGGCTTGAACTTGCAGACTGTGAGATCATGACCTGAGCCAAAGGCGGATGCTCAACCAACTGAGTGACCTAGGTGCCCCAGCTGGTGTCTCATTTTGGAGACTGCCTTCCTAGGGGCACTTGGGTGGCTCAGTCTGTTAAGTGTCTGACCCTCAATTTTGGCTCAGGTCATGATCCTAGGGTCATGGGACCAAGACCCACATTGACTGGGCTCTGTGCTGAGGGTGGAGCCTCCTTAAGACTCTCTCTCTCTCTCTCTCTCTCTCTCTCTCCCCCTCTGCCCCTCTCCTCTGCTTGTGTTCTCTCTCTCTCTAAGATAAATAAAATGAAGGGAAAAAGAGACTGTCTTCCTACATGCAAATGTTTATGTTCTCATTTTTTTAGCATGTATTTTTCAAATTTTAAGTCCTTCCCAGGTGGAGTATTCAGTGCAACTAAAGCTGCACCTAGGACATTTGTCCTGTTGACTAATTTGGGAATTTATTTGGTTTTTACATCTGACTTTCTAGTGAGGGTGCTGATGGTAAAGCGAGTGAATAATGCTATATGGTAGTGTCTTTCTGTGGCTCCAAAATAGCCTTTGAAGGGGGAGTGCAGTTTGTCCTACTTTGTAATCCTAACCCTGCATAAGAAACAGGGATTTTCAATAACTCTATCATAAAATGCCTATAAACCTTTTTTAAATGTTTATTTATTTCTGAGGGAGACACAGAGAGAGAGACAGAGCATGAGCAGGGGAGGGGCAGAGAGAGGGGGAGATACAGAATCCAAAGCAGGCTCCAGGCTCTGAGCTGTCAGCACAGAGCCTGACGCGAGGCTTGAACCCATGAGCTGTGAGATAATGACCTGAGCCTAAGTTAGACACTCAACTGACTGAGCCACCCAGGCACCCCACCTATAGACTGTTTTGATCAGGAAATTAATAACCAGTTGAAGGACTTTAATGTTACTGCCTCTCAGAGGCTCTCATGGGGACAGGCACCATGCGTGTGAGGATAGTCAGTCAAGAAGCATATACAAGTGTGCTTTGGTTTCCATCAGAGGTTATGGGGAGGCTTGTGGGCAGCTCAGTTGGTTGAGTGTCCAACTCTTCATCTCAGCTCAGGTCATGATCCGAGGGTCATGGGATCAAGCCCCACATCAGGATCCACGCTAAGTGTGGAGCCTGCTTGAGACTCTCTCTCTCTGTCTCTCTCTCTCTCTCTCTCTCTCTTCCTCTGCCCCTCTCCCCTGCTGTCTCTCTCTAAAATAAAATTTAAAAAAAGATAATGGGAGACAGGATCCAACTAGCATAAATCCACATCTGCATCTGCTTTTCTCCCAGACACTGATATGAGTGAGGAACAGTAATTGACAGTGAACTAAGGAAACATCAGGAGAGCATGGGGAAGTGAACCAAGGAGAGGAAGGGACTTAGTAAAGGGGCATTCACAAGAGGGTTTCCACAGTGGGCAGTGGGGGCTCCATCCCTCTGGGAGGCCCACGTGACAGTGTAGAAAACACGGAGCCCCCTACCCAGGGGCACAGGAGCTGGCGTTTCTTCTCCAACACCTCTCCATTGTTATTTGAAGGCTGCTTCCAGGGAAGAGGAAATAATTGCTTAGTATTTCTGGCTTACCTCACACTATGGACCAGAAAATTCCCAGCCAAGAGGAGCAGATGCCTGCAGATGGAAGGCATGGGCTGGGTGTGTGAGTTGTGAGGAGCACCAAGGGGGTACAGGGGACCAGCAACAGTGTGAGCTGGCACGCTGTAGCTACAAATTAAAAATAAAAATTCTCTACCTTGACTGAAATTCAACCCCATGCTTTTTGTTTACTTTTATTTTTTTAAGTTTATTTATTTATTTTGAGAGTGAGTGGGGGAAGGGCAGAGAGAGAGGGAGAGAGAAGAGAATCCTAAGCAGGCTCTGCACTGTCAGTGTGTGGAGCCTGATGGGGGGTTTGAACTCACGAACCTCCAGATCATGACCTGAGCGGAAATCAAGAGTTGGATGCTTAACCGACTGAGCCACCCAGGAGCCCCTGTTTGTTTGCTTTCAAAATAATAGACTTCAGGTGTGGAGTTTGGTGAGCTCTTTATAGACTTTGGATACTAGTCCTTTGTCCGTTATGTCATTTGCAAATATCTTTTCCCATTCCGTCAGTTGCCATTTAGTTTTGTTGATTGTTTCCTTTGCTGTGCAGAAGCTTTTTATCTTCATGAGGTCCCAATAGTTCATTTTTGCTTTTAATTCCCTTGCCTTTGGGGATGTGTCAAGTAAGAAATTGCTGCGGCTGAGATCAGAGAGGTATTTTTCCTGCTTTCTCCTCTAGGGTTTTGATGGTTTCCTGTCTCACATTCAGGTCCTTTATCCTTTTTGAGTTTGTTTTTGTGAATGGTGTGAGAAAGTGGTCCAGTTTCATCCTTCTGCATGTTGCTGTCCAGTTCTTCCAGCACCATTTGTTAAAGAGACTGTCTTTTTTTTCCATTGGATATTCTTTCCTGCTTTGTCAAGGATTAGTTGGCCATACTTTTGTGGGTCTAGTTCTGGGGTTTCTATTCTATCCCATTGGTCTATGTGTCTGTTTTTGTGCCAATGTCATGCTATCTTGATGATTATTCCACACCCGAAAAACAAATAATCCAGTGAAGAAATGGGCAAAAAACATGAATAGACACTTCTCTAAAAAGACATCCAGATGGCTAACAGGCACATGAAAAGATGCTTAACGTCGCTCCTCATCAGGGAAATACAAATCAAAACCACACTCAGATATCACCTCATGCCAGTCAGAGTGGCCAAAATGAACAAATCAGAGACTATAGATGCTGGAGAGGATGTGGAGAAACGGGAACCCTCTTGCACTGTTGGTGGGAATGCAAACTGGTGCAGCCACTCTGGAAAACAGTGTGGATGTTCCTCAAAAAATTAAAAATAGATCTACCCTATGACTGAGAAATAGCACTGCTAGGAATTTACCCAAGGGATACAGGAGTGCTGATGCATAGGGGCACTTGTACCCCAATGTTTATAGCAGCACTTTCAACAAGAGCCAAATTATGGAAAGAGCCTAAATGTCCATCAACTGATGAATGGATAAAGAAATTGTGGTTTATATACACAATGGAATACTATGTGGCAATGAGAAAGAATGAAACATGGCCCTTTGTAGCAATGTGGATAGAAATGGAGAGTGTTATGCTAAGTGAAATAAGTCATACAGAGAAAGACAGATATCATATGTTTTCACTCTTATGTGGATCCTGAGAAACTTAACAGAAGTCCATGGGGGAGGGGAAGAAAAAAAAAGAGGTTAGAGAGGGAGGGAACCAAAGCATAGAGACCCTTAGAAACTGAGAACAAACTGAGGGTTGATGGGGAGTGGGAAGGAAGGGAGGGTGGGTGGTGGGTATTGATGAGGACACCTTTTGGGATGAGCACTGGGTGTTGTATGGAAACCAATTTGACAATAAATTTCATATTTAAAAAAATAAAATAAAATGGAAAAAAACAAATAATAGCCTTCATTTTTATTTAATTTTTATTTATTTACTTATTTTGAGACACACACAGAGAGAGAGAGAGAGGGAGCAGGGGATGGACAGAGTAGGGGCAGAAGAGAGAGAGAGATTCCCAGGCAGGGAAGCTCTGCCAATGCAGAGCTTAGTGTGGGGCTCGAACCCATAAGCCATGAGAACATGACCTGACCTGAGGTCAAGAGTCAGACGCCCCAATAGATTTCATTTTTTAAGAGAAGGTTTACAGAAAGGTTTACAGAACTTATACAGAACCTTTATGGCAAGTTTATAGCAAAGTTGATGAGAAAGTACAGAGTTCCCAGTAGCTCCTCCCCACAGTTTCCCCTATTATTTTTATTATTAGTGTGATTTAGGTGTCACAATTGGTGGTCCAATATTGAGGCATTATTAACTTTAGTTAATAATGCCTCAATATTGGACCACCAATAGTTTACATTGGTGTTCACCACAGTTTACATTGGGGTTCACTCGTTGTGTTCTATACTTTATCGGTTTTGATAAATGTGTGATGGCATATATCTGTCATTACTGTATCATACAGAACTCCCAAAGCTTTTTCAAAACTGCTAGTTTTAGTTATTCTCGCAGGAAGACCCTTCCCATGAAAATTTGAAAGAAATACGAATCCAATTTTGATTTGTTAAGGAAGAAGCAATTCTCCCGAAGCAATTATTTTGGCTGAAAATGAAATTCCCCTTAATTCTTCCAGAATTTCCAGAATGTGTCTGCTTTGGCACCTTTCCAGAAAATGGTCTGTTATTTACTGATTTGTGTCCTCATCCCATATTTGTATGTTGAAGCCCTAACTCCCAATGTGACTCTATTTGAGGTGGGGTCTTTAGGAAGGTAATTAAGGATATATGAGGTCATAAAGGTGGGGCCCTGATCTGATAGGACTGGGGTCTCTATAAGAAGAGGAGGGGACACTAAATATCTCTGTCTCTCTCTCCTCATACTGACAAAGGAAAGGCCATGTGAGGACACAGCAAAGAGATGGCTGTCTATAGGCCAAGGATAGAGTCCTCATTGCAAACCAACCCTACGGACATCTTGGTCTTGGACCTCCAGCCTCCAGAACTGTGAGAAAATTAATTTCTGTTGTTGAAGCCACCAAAGTAGGTGGTATTGTGTTATGGCACAGCAGCTCAGGCTGGCTAAAGCAGGGTCCCTTAAAAAAAAAAAAAAACTCCTAGCAAAAACGTTCTGTTCTTGGAGTGCCTGCATGGCTCAGTCGGTTAAGGGTCCCACTCTTGATTTCTGCTCAGGTCATGATCTCACGGTTCCTGAGATCGAGTCTTGTGCCAGGCTCTGCACTGACAGCGTGGAGCCTGCTTGGGATTCTCTCTCCCTCTTTGTATGCCCCTTCCCTGCTCTCTCTCACTCTCTCAAAATAAATAAATAAATAAAACATTAAAAAAACCATTCTGTTCTTCTCTTTGAATCAGGAAGAGGGTCTGAGGGGCCCAAGGGAAAGCCTGTGGCAGGGGTTTCTTAGACTGACATGGCAACCCTGAGTAGGAGCAGGACGAGCACAAGCTGTGGCCTGCACCCGGGTGGGAGTCTCCAGGTTTTTTTCTGCAGCCTGCCAGTCCTGGAGAGGGACACATCAACATGCTGTCAAGACAAATCCCAAGATCCTAAGTAAATCACAGAATAAGTCTGTCAGTCATCCTGACTGGATGACATGTGGCCCTAAAAGTACAACATCCATGAAATGTCACTGTGTCACTGCCCGATAACACACACCATGCCCCCTGCCAAGTCCTACCCCCTTTCTGGCACCTCCATCACCAACACTGCTGTGGTCTCGGGCCCAGCTGCGTGGCACCATTCTTCCCAAGAAATGTTATCTCTTGACCTTAATTGTAAGAAGCGATTTTGACTTATAAGCAGTCATACGCACAGATACCCCCTCACTGAAACACCTCATGTGTTGCATATTTCCCTACAGATAGCATGTCCCTTTTCCTGTCTCTGATTGTCACTCCAGACAGGTTCTTTATGAAACCAAGAACCCACTTTGCAAACTCCCATCATGAATCCCATGGGCATGTCCAAAGTTCCAGCTGGTGCTGTATTTTCAAAGCCATGAAGGCATTTGCCTGAGGAAACAGTGCACTATTTGGGTTGGCAGCGGCATTACTGACTATTCCAATGGTGAAATACGTTTAGCAATGAGGTGAACTCCTTGGAAAAAGGCATCGGGTTTGTTTACTCCAATCAGTAGATGGGAGATAAATCAGCATCACCTAAGCCAAATGCTGGACTCTTGCAGCAGGTGCAGACACAGAGCTTACAAGAAGCCGAAAATACATCCCACCCAGACAATTCTTGGTTTATTACGTCCTTTCCCTGGGTCTTAATAAGTCATTAAGTCTTTTTGAATCAAACAAGTCTCCTCATTTTGATGTTCCTATAAAACTTACTTCCTGTTGCTCTGAGAACTGTGGATAATGGCTCTGATACATGGAAGTTTGAATACACGTTGATAAAAATCAGATTTTCTGCATGCGATGGATATTAAAAATACCAAACTTCTATGATTTTTGAATGCTAAGCAGCGTCCACAGGGCCGAAGTGACCTTGCGGTGTGCAGGATGGAGAGAAGAAAGAAGACAGGGCAGATACCCTCATGTCTCACATAGTTAATAATTTGCCCGTTCAGCCTTCCACCACTGTGGTTTAATACAGACACTGACTGGCCGCAGTTGTCTTTGGGAAATACTCCTGAAAGAGGCAGTTTTCCAGCAGCCTCATCCATCTGCAGTCAGCTCGCTTTCTTGAGCTTCACAGGAGGTCCCACCAGACCAACTTTCATTTTGGTTTCCCTCCTGCAGCCAAGTTAATCTAAATTCAAGAACAATAGCATTCATATTTGTCCCTGTATGTCCAGGATTACCATTATTGAAAGGGGTTTCTACGATCAGCTTGTCACTTTCTTTGCTCCTTAATCTCTTTCTTTCTCTTGCTCAATGGCCTCCTCTTACTTTCTCTCCTGATGAGAGGATTTTTTTTTAGTCTCTCTCCCTCTTCCCTTTCTAAAAAACTTAGGAAGTTAAAAGGCCAGCTCAACCCGACCACCTGGGCAGCAGGAGGCTCTGTCACCAGGCACCCTGCCAGCAGCCAGCTGTGACATTGTGCCCTGCCAGAGGGATTGTCCTGGCTCTGTTGGCAGCCACCTCCCACCTGGCCAGTGTCCTATTCCCATTGTCCTCAACTTCCCTTGTTTAATGCTGTTTTGCAAATTACTAAGCATTGGAAGTCTGTTAATCACAGTTCATGTCCCATGTGAGGCCACACAGGAGAGGCAGAGCTGGGTGGGGAGGCCCGCTGGCAAGGGTGAATGTCTTGGTGGCGGCCCTTTCATACCCCTAACGAGATCATTACAGCTAACTAAATACAAGCCTGGCCTCATGACCCTCTGGGGAATCAGAAGGGCCCGTGAGGGATATCAATATCGTCCCGAAACCCCACTTTGCTGCCTTCCCATGCTGGAAGCTAACCATGTGATCAAAAGGTCTCTAAGCCCTGCTCTGGTTCCATCTGGTCCCCAGGGATCAGGCACCTGAGTGACACTGACTGTGGGCATGTCACCTGCCCCAGGGCATTCGGGAACTGTTCAGCCCAGCATAGCTCTGAGTGGACCACCTGGGAAGCCAACTATACCTTCCACAGAGTAGACAGAGCCTGGAGACATGCCTAGGCGACTCTTGGTCCTGAGTATGGGCCGAACATGATCTAGGTGGTAAAGTCCAGGAGATGGGCCAGGAGTGAGGGCTTTCTTGTTCACAAACTGTGGGCATCTTTGAAAAGATTGTCAAGAGTGTCCTTGGCATAATTAGGTGTTTTATTCAGATCTCAAGGTACCTAAACTGGCAGTGAATTTCTTCCTTCACTGGAGATATGAAGATGGCCACTTGGACCCACTCATGTAAGAAGGTAAAGTGTGGGTGTGTGCGTGAGAATGTGTGTGTGAGCATGTACAAGTGTGAGCATGTATGAGAATGTGAGTGTGAATGCAGGTCTGTGTCAATGTATGTGCACGAATATGTATGATTGTATGTGAATGTATACAAGTGTGAACATGTATGAGCACATGAGTGTGAATGTATGTCTGTGTGAACACATGTGCGTGAGTGTGTATCATCGTCTATGCACATTTGTGTGTGAGTGTGAACATGTGTGAGCACGCGACTGTGAATGTAAGCCTGTGTGTGAGTATATATGCCTGTGTGGGCATGTATACAAGCGTGAGTGTGTGTGAGTGTGTAAGTGTGAGCATGTGGGATGTGTGTGTGTGCGTGTGTGAAGAAAGGAAAGTCTCACCAGTGTTGTTTGCTATTCCACAGTAATGGAGTTTCAATGCAGCATTTCTGCCCACCTGCTTGATGATGACAATCCCAGTGTGACACGTAGATTTCCTATTGAAGGAAAGAGCTGGTGATCAATTATTTCTCTTTCCGTCTCTCCTTCCTTCTCAAAAGAAACGATGAAATGCTGCATTTAAATCTGTTGAGCTGGAACAAATAATGCAAGGAAACCGTATAACTGAGAGAAGAAAATAAAAGGCAGGCATGAGGTGAGGGAATGGTTCTTAAATCTAAAAAAGCACAAAAATGTGGCACCTGGGTAGCTCAGTAGGTTAAGCCTCTGACTTTGGCTCAGGTCATGACCTCACGGTTTGTGAGTTTGAGCCCGGCATTGGGCTCTGTGCTGACATCTCAAAGCCTGGAGCCTGCTTTGGATTCCAAAACAAATCTAACTTCTTCCATGATCCAAGATGGGTTGCAAACAGAAACAAACAGGAAAGTGCTGAGCATCTGTTTCCCAGGTACCACGCAGAACCACACATTGGTGGTATCCTTGGCTCTAGGAGAGGACATCTGGAGCAGCCCTCTCAAGAGCTCATCTAAGGTATTCTTGCTCCTCCCTCCCTATCTCTGTAGGGACAGGACTCAGCAGAACTCATGGCACCAGCAGGGGGCTAGTGGCTGGGGATGGGTAAGTGATGCCTGCTAGAGCATTGCTTCCCTCTCTGTGCAGGGGAGAGCCTGACTGGAGCTAAGTAATGTGCAAATGGTGGCATGATCTCCTGTACTCTCCTCGGCCCTCTTGTGAATTTACAGCCCCGCATAGGGTGTGTTAATTCTATGTTTCTGAGCATCTCATTGCCAGCACTGGCTCTGGCTGTAACAAGGAGAAGGTGAGCTCATGCAGAAAATGACTCTGTGGTTTGATTGTCCTGGACCAGACTCTGTGAGGAGGACAGCAAAGGGTTGGGCCTTCCCACCCAAAGCATTGGATGGTGGTTACTGAAACTGCTCTCCCTCATGGCCAAAAGGCAGATTCCCCAGGGCTGCTCAAATATTAACCTTCATGGCACGCCAGCCAAGCTGCACCATTTTCATTTGGATGATGGAATCGGACAGAACTTAAAACTTAAACCCTTCCTTGACCAAACTTGAACAAATGAGTTTTGCTCTCATAGGTTACGACAGGGCATTAATGGCAGCATGAACCATGAAATTGCTCTCATGGCCTGTGCCTCCCCATTTTGCTATGCAAGGTTGCAGGAAGCATCTTCTGCAGAAAGCCACATATGCTTTAAATAATTATTTAATAAATAAATATCATGGTTTTCATCAACCTAAAGTAGCTTTCCCCCCACCCATGACCTAGCAAAACAGCATCACTCTTCACAGAGCAATGGCATTTTTAAAACATTAAGCTTGCTTCCTCTCCTTGCCTGACAACCTCCGAGGAAATAGCTAAACCAGAACAGATAAGGAAAAGAGTAAAGGTTTTTCATTAAATCCCTTTCAAGTTTTATCTTGGGCGTAGGAATTTTCATGAAGTAGAAACACAATTTTCAGGTTCAGGGAACTGGAATATAATTTTGGTCAGTGTTTTAAAGAATATAGCTTTATCTGAGTGGGTTTATTATTTTATAATGCACACCTACTTAATCTCATGCCAGGCTCCTCTTCGTTCATTTTGCTATGGCCACTCCAAGGCTGATCCCACCCCAGGGCCTTTGCATTTGCTGTTCTATCTGCCTGCCTCTCTTTTTCCCCAGATCGCCACGTGGTGTCTCTTCCTCCCAGTCAGGTCTCAGCTCAATGCCTCCTATTTGAAAAGGACTTTTGACTATCATAGCACAATGAGCTCCTAACCCCACTCTGTTGTCTTGGACTTATTTCCCTCTTTCAATTTGTCTTATCTGATTGTCTTCCCATGCATTGTCTGTCAATGAAGGTCTCTTCCCTTATTCTCTTGGAACAAAAATGCCTGGTGCATAGTAGGCACTTGATAAATATTTGTTGGGACAACTCTATTTGGAAGATAAGGAGAAGCCACTTGACAGTTTTGTTTGGGGCTTACTTGGATATTTCTTGGTTCTCTATTGAAATTCTGTTTTATGGTGGCAGCAAGCAAACTAGTCCACTGGATTTGACCTTATGCAGGGCAAATTTTTATATATGTATAATTTTATATATATAAATAAAATGTGTATATATATATATATAATTTATATGTATGTATATGTATGTAAAATCTTAGTATCACTCACCTTTAATAACCAAATGTCTGCTGTGATCTTTACCCTCATGCTATTACCTATAAAGTTGAATCCATGTCCGATTGCCCCTACTTTAAGAACCTGTGAAAACATGTGCTACAAGAAGAGCTTTGAAGGATCATTTCAAAAATCTGTACTACCAAGTTTTTCTTCCCCTCCTCCAGAGCTTTTTTTGTACCATTTCCCATGCTAAAGTGGGCTTGTAGGGAAATAAAGTACTTCAGGCCATAACAGGTTTGGACCCACCATTTCGCCCTTCACCGTGGCTGGGCTATTCGTTTGAAATGCAGTTATGTTTATTTGTTTCTGTTTATATTTCATTTTAGGGTTTTTCCACATTGTTGTTCATTTAATGTTTTCCCCTGAGTATGAAAAAATTAACATGGTTCCAAAGTCAAACCTAGACTCCAAGATATCCTTTAAAAAAAAAGTGGTATTTCCAGCTCCCATGGCTCCAGCTCTCTCTCACCCCCACCCCTCCACTCCATTCTTACCCCACCAGCTCCTTCACCCTGTTCCAACCAATTCCCTGTAGGTAACTAGCCATGTCAGTTTCTGGTTTTATCCTCCCTGTATTCCTTTCTGCCAAAAAAAAATGCAAATAAATGCATGTTTTCTTATGTCTCTCTCTTCCTTACACAAAAGGAGGTAGACGATAGATACTCTTTTGCACTTTGCTTTCTTCACTAAACAGCATATCCTGGAAATCACGGCATAGCAGTTCACAGTAAACTTTCTCAATAATTTTTACAGCTTCCTAGTACTGCGTTGTGTAGATGGGCCACAGTTGATGCAAGCAGTCTCCTATGATTAAGCTTCCAGGCAGTTTTCAATATTTTGCAATTATAAACAATGCTACAAAGGATAATCTTGTGTATATGTATTTTTGGATTGTTAAAAGTGTGTGAGTTCATAGGGTTGGTACTGCTGCATAACTGGCAAGGGCCTACACAGTGTGTTAGCTATTGCTAAGTTTCCCTGCTCCAGAGTGGTAGCAAGTTATATTCTCACCGACACATGGAGACTATCTACTTGCCCCACAGGCTCCTTAACTGTGTTGTGGAATTTTTGAATGTTTTCCAATCTCACAGATGATAAGTGGTGTCTGTGTAATTTTAATTCATGGTTCTCTTAGTATGAATAAGGTTGAACATCTTATATTTAAAGACCATTTTTACATCTTCTTTTGAATTGTCTATTCATGTCTTTTACCTATGTTTCTATTCAATGCTGATCTTTTTCCTTCAAACGTTAAGAAATGTCCCTATGTTAGAGACACCAGTCCTATGTCTGTAATACATGTTGAAACCACTTTCTTCCAGTGTGCCATGGTCTTTTGGCTTTTGTTACAGTGTATTCTGTCAGAAAAAGTTCAAAATTCTTTTCCGTAATCAGTTATTGATGTGGTCCTCTGTTGCTTCTGGATTTAGGGACACAGTTAGAAGGCCTTTCCTTGAACTGCAAATCATATGGGAACTCATGCATTTGCTCCAAATGCTGGTATAGCTTCATTTTTACATTCAGCTCTTGAATCCTTGGGGGTAATTATTCCTGCATATAGTGTGAGATATGGATCTAATTTTATTTTTTTTCCAAAACTATTGTTTGTCCCGCACCACTGATTAAAAGCCCCATTCTTAAGAAGGGCCTTTGGGAGCAAGGAAGGGAAGAAAAGGAAGGGGGGTGGTGGATAGAGACAGGAAGACAAACCTTTACACTTTCCTCTTCATGTCCCTTATCCCAAACACATCCCAGATGAGGAGCACGCCCAGCAAGCGTGTGCCCGATTTGCAAGGGGCACCACAGAGCAGCCGTTTCTACTCAAACCTGAGCTTGTGTCCCAGACCTTATGGTTAACAGCCAAGTTCAGGTCACCAGGGGAAGAGAGGCTTGGGGTCAGTGGCTCTGAAGTGACAAAAAGTTCCCTGCAGACTTGATAGCATCCAGCTGGTCACAGCTAGCATTTCTAATTTGCTGCCCCCAACTAATCACCACATCTTTAACTGCAGAATTGGAAGAGTCATAAAAGTACACTGGTCCCCAGGGTCCAGGCTGTAAGGCTATATGCAGTGAGCTATTGTCTATGAAGAGCTTGGGAGCAGGGACCTTTGTCTCTGCAGGCATCTGGTCTCCCTGTCCTTTTCAGTGACTCACCTTCCCCTCTCTGATCCATTTTGGTTTGGAAGCTTAGACTGTGGAAGCTTCCAGAGATGTTCTGATTTTTGGTTTATTTTGTTACCTTGATTTCTCTCATGGGTCAGAATCTCGTTTCAAACTAAACTGTCATCCAGAACTATCACAGTCTTGCAAATAACTAACCTTCCCTGAGGACTTGCCCTAACCAGTTACTTTATGGACACTGTCTCCTTCACCTTCCCACACCCTGTGAGCATTGCTTAATTATTATATCTATTTTTCACATGGGAAAGCTGAGTCTCAGACAGGTTGCATTACTTGCTGAGGTCATCCAGTGGATGGTGGAGTTGATGGCGGAGCAGAATTTGAACCCAGCACCCACCTTCATACCTACTATGCCTGCTCACTGGTGAGACCTGTTTCTCAATGTCACTGTGTGTAATGAGAAAAAAAAAGTCTGGTGGATTTAAGATGCTGAATTTTCCCTTGCTCATTTCATTACTGGCAAGAGGCCAATTGTGTCCCCTCTAATTTACACCACAGCTCTGGGTTTTATGAATAAACTCAGGCCAACCCAGCAGGAGAGTCTGAAAGAAATCGACAGGTTGAACTGTCCACATGACATCCTCAAAAATTACTACTAGACAAAAGTAATATAATATTAAGTGTAAAAAATGATGTTTTAGGTAGACCAGGTACCAGTTATAAATTTAAAACGTAAATGGTGTGAGCTAGCTACACTTAAAAAGTCCTGGGGTATGGCAGACTAATGTTAAATATAAAATGTCTTTCTGTCTCTGGCATTCATCTGCCAGTCACATTGTTGGTTAAAAGTAGTCATTTTGAAAGCAGTAATTCATTCTCTACAGTCCTTCCTTAACACAATTTCAGCCTGCAATTTAGATGATAGGAAAATTACAACCTCAGTGCACTATATTATGTGATATAAATGTTATTTCAATTAAGCCTTGTAGGAAAACATCCACACACCACACACACACACACACACACACACACACACACACACACACAAGACCCAAATACAACTGGCCCATGATTTAGCTAAGTAAGTATTTCTTGTAAGCCAAGAGACTGTTGGGCAAAACCTGGAAGCAGGTAGGAGATGTCCTGAGAAGCTCTGAGTTTTAGTTTTACCGGTCATGATAAGAGTGTATTACACTGACCCGAACACCAAAAGGGTTACCAGCCAGCCAGCCATTAAAGCTAGAACCACAGAATGATCCAAGATGCCTTTTCCCTCATCCCCAAAGCCAGCCAGGCTCTGTGACTTGAACCTTCCAGATGTCTTGATTCTGCCCCATCCTTTGCACCCTACACCCATCACCTTTTTTTCTAGAGCATCAGGATCACTCCCTACCACTCTTCTTTGGCAATGTTATATTCGCTCCTCAGTTTATTCTTAAGGCTATTGTTCAAAAGATAGCTCTCAATCAGAAATCTAGGGAGGTTATCTCTAGTTCAAAGTCCTTCAAGGGCTCCCTGACATTGTTCCGTGCCCGAATGTCATTGTCAGGAATCCACCTCCCCAACTCATTTCCCACCTGAACTTTCCACTTGGACATTCCTTATCATCCTTTATCAGCTGGTTCAGACCCCTCTTCTGGGAACTTCACTCCCCAATGGAATAAACCTCTCTCTTTCTCTCTCTTTTTCTCTATATCTGCTCCATATGTCCATTGCAATACTTAACGTAATTGTGTGTGTTCGTAGCTGGATACTTCTTGGGAGCAGGGATTACAAGACCTGTTCCATTTCACAGCATTCCTGGTATATTGAAAAATAAGAAAAAAAATAGGAAATGCCAAAAAAATATTTTCAAAATATTTTGGGTGTTGCATGATGAATGTCCTCTTTTAATCTTGTTGGGTTAATTTTGTGATTATGTGTATAGCCTTACTTGGATATAACACCAAGAAGCTAAATATAAAGTCTTGTAAAGGGCAGTTTAAGCCAAATGGCTCTCTTGTTGCCTGCTGTGACCTCCCACACACAATAGGTCCTAGTCTTCATCATTCTCCATGTAGGTCACCCGGCCTGGTCTGGAACATCATAAGTAATTGATAAATGTTAGTTAAAAGTGCACAATTATATTATATAATTTAATATATATTTATATATATCAATACAATGATATAATGATATATAATTACAGATAATAATATATCATATTATAATATGTGTATTAATCATAACCTTTCTCTCCAGACAAATTAGACAAAGCTATCTACTATGATAAATAAGCTGAAAGGTATAAAACGACTTGAAGACTACACAGTTTTTCCCCCATGCACAAAGCCCAAAAACAGTGATCTGACCATCAGGCATCTGTCCTCCAAGCAGTAAATCTAGGGCCCAGGATCCTTCCATCCCTGGACTCTTCCACATGTGGCTTCTGAAGTTGTCTGCATCAAGTTAGAAAAGGGAAACAGAACATGGCTGTTTTTAAGTGGGAGATTTCTATTAGCATCTCGTTGGCAGAATGCAGTCACATATGCACACGTCACTGCAAAGGGTGCTGGGAAATGTAGCAAAGCTCTGTCAAGTAAGATGAGAAGACTGACTTACCAAGGGCTTAGAGTCAGCCTAACAGATTTTTTTTTTGTATATAAAATGTGTGTTTCTTATGGCAAAAGGCAATTGCAAATCTTAGCAAAGAAAATAAAACAGTAAAAACTATGATTTCCAGACTGTTTACTGCATACCAGGCTTTGGTCTCTGGATACATTGCCCCATTTTTGTTCTTGAATAACCTGGAACGTAGATATTCTTATCCCTTGAAAACACTGAAGCTCAGTCAAATTCCTGAGGTCACACGGCAGAGCAGGAAGTTAAATTTGTGTCTGACTGAGTTCAGAGTCCAGGGTTTTTCTTTGTTATCATGCAGTGTTTCCTACAAAAATTAACCTTCAAAATGGATTATAAGGTTCAACATATATTAGAGTGAATTTCAAGGAGCAACAATATGTAACTTGTGAGAGAGGAAAGAAATTTGGAGAAGACATTCACTTAACCTCTTTATAGGAGAAGATGACAGTTTAGAGAAGACAGACCTCTGATTGGTGGTATAGCCACAACTGACACCCACAGTCCTGACTCTCAGGCCTTCAAGTCTGTCTTGTCTAAAAAAGTCATGACACCAATAGATTAAGCAATAGTTGTATTGTTTGAAGCGGCAGGTGCGTCTGTCCACGTTAGAGACTAAACAGGTTGCCTGTTGTAGTATACTGTTCTAAGGTGCATCTTTTTATCTTAATGTTTATTTTTGAGAGAGAGAGAGAGAGGGGAGGGGGAGGAGAGGCAGAGAGAGAGGGAGACACAGAATCTGAAGTAGGCTCCAGGATCTGAGCTGTCAGTGCAGAGCCCAACACTGGGCTCCAACCCACTAACGGCAAGATCATGACCTGAGCTGAAGTCGAACGCCAACCAAGTGAACCATCCAGGCACCCCAAGGTCTTAATATATATGACCTTCAAGACACCTCTGGAATGACTAAGAGAGATGATGTGGAATGACCTCAAATTATCAAACTTTCTGATTACACATTTATTTGACTAGGAGAGACTCAGAACTTCTGCTTTCCAACATGGCAATGACCTTAGATTTCCTAGTTTGGGCTTAGGACGAGATTGTTCTTAACCTACCAAGGGACACAGTGGCTTGATTCATTGGGACTCCCCCAGTTTTCCTGAAGGGCGGGACCAGGACATTTCCATACTTTGCTTCTTCTTACCACTCACCATTCATACTCCATCAAAACTCTAAATATGACATATTTACTCAGGTAAGTGAATTTGGGAGGAGGAGATAGAAATGCCAGGGACATACACCAAGGAAATCAGAACTCCCTGCATAAATAAGAGAGACTCTAAATTTGCTTAGTCTCCATACTTCAATATATATATTTCTTATTCTAATACAGATGAAATAGTCTCTTCCTACCCTAGCTTGCCTGTCATATAGTCAGATCTGCTTTATAGAATTTCCAAGAATAATAGCTAATTATTAATTATCTGTTTCCACCTCCAGCCTGTGTTTGAGCTTGATTACTTTTTTGTCCTGATTTATAAAAGAACAGATTTTTATTATGGCCATATGTGAAAGTTCAATACATTTCACTGCATTTCATATTCCTCTTGTCGTATGAATCTAACATATTTAAATGGGGAAATAGCAAAAAGAAAAGAGAATGGCATTAGACAGGATTTTATTCTACCTTTGTGTCCTGCCTTATTCTCTTCTTCCAACCCAAGAACCATTTTTGACCAGGCTGAAAGTTAAGATTTCCAAAGCTGTAAGCAATGTTATTCATTCTGAAAATGAGTCCTGACTTACCTGGTTTTCAATTAGTCCACAGGAACTGAGCTATTTTGGATTCTGTTCAGACTTGTAAACCTTTCACTGCAAACAGGCACAGCACACTGCTGGAATGACAACCAGCTGAGGTTTTTTAGTTCACTAGGAAATGTGAGTGAATGTATGGTGTAAAAGGACTCAATTTTTGATAATGGATGTGCCTTTCTGAGCTTTTAATTCTGTGTTTAATTGTGCACAAAATTCAGTCTCTCAGATTTAGCATTGATGCTGGCCAGAATAATCAAAAGAGCGATGAAATGAATGGAATGCCATGGGACTTCCAACTTTGATTCAATGGCACCAAGAAAGCCCTCAAGTGAAGTCCAAGGTTTTAAAGTATATTTCTAATGACCATAAAATTGTGAGAAATTGTCTTGATTGGGCTAAGTGCCTTGCTGACATGGACGAATGTTAAATAATGAACAAGGAACTTTCTGAGTCCAGTTTTTAAGGAAAATCTGCCACATTCCAAGCCACTGAAGCTGGTCAGTTGTGCACTCCCAGCTTGACCTAGGTATGCAAAAGGGCCAGTGACAGGCTGTCCTTCCTCCACTTTTGTCTCCACTTTGTAACTCCAGCATCATGACAGTGAGACGCAGACCAGCTGAAACTCTCGTTCACCGTACAACTTCTTTATGATTAAACAAACAGAAATGCTATTTTGAAAAGACTCCCCAATCATGGTTTGAATACATGATTTTTAATAAACCATTTAGCATAAACCATTACTCAGTAACCATAATTTCCATGGAGAAACATAAAATGACTCATTTCATTAATTCCTGGTTCTTTTGTAATTCTTTCCATCTTGCCATTCTTCCTCTAATAAGTGAGATACACTTATTTCTTATTTCCTAGTAACTACGTTGAAGTTTAAAGATTATCTTCTCAGTATAACCTTGGCTCTGCCACACCTGTTGTGATCTGTAGTCTTTTTATTACTCTGGTCTGATGAATCTTTCACTGTTCTTGTAATAGTGAATACTATAACGTGGATCTTCACTGTTATTCTTTCTTTAAGAAGAAGGTAGGTGGGTTTTTTTTTTTAGTTTCCAAAAAGTTGAAGAGGTTTTGGCTGTCTTTTTCATATTAATTTCAACCTGAGGTTTATCTTAGAGAATAGGCTTCCAACCTCTCAATTCTTTCAGGTTTGCTGAGAATTTCTTCTTTTAAATCTTCTGTATATGTTTGAAAAAGGAAAGCATATTCCCTGTACTGTTGAGACGTCTGTGCGCATCTCTCAGATACAGCTTATTTGCGTTGTTTATTTGTGTTATCCTGAGCGATTTTCAGGTTGCTTTAATCTTTCTGCTTCTAAGAGTTGGGTTACAGTTCCTCATTAAGTAGATTTATTTATCCCTGCATCTTGGCCACCCTTTGCTTTATATATTTAAAGGTGAAATTATTAGATTCATGAATGTTTTATCATACGTACGGATGTTTCCTTTCTAAAAACCTGGCATGTCTATCTTTTCCTGTATGAAAACTTTTTTACCCCAAAGTCTACTGTTGTCTGCTATGAATACAGCTACCAGCTTTCTCTGGTTTAGTACGAATCCGGGGTCTTTCCCAGCCCCTTTTTTTCAACCCTTCTGTGTCATTTTGGAGTAATATGTAAGTCCTCTTTGACTTATTTTGTTTTTCAAAAAACACAAAGAGCTTTAAGACCCTTCAGTAATAAATCTAGCCTAAGGCTTGGAGATAAAGAGAACTGCCCTCAAAGTGAGGTTCTTCAAATACCTTCAACAACCTGAAAATCTATAGGAATTATGGAAACAAAATTAGTTTCTTCTTTATTTGCCCATCTGGACTTGGGAGTTTTTGAAAGCTGGAGACACTGACTTATTTTCTTTCTTATCTTTCAAGGAAGCTGGGAAAAAAGCTCTGGGATGCTCAGTCCTAAAGATCATTTCCCCAATACAGAAGGCAATAATGGTGTAACAGCTCTCCACGCCCTTCAGGGAGTGTTATGTTTAGAAGAGAAAGCATCCCTAAAAGCATTTGTGAGAGATGACTGAGTGTTTTTATCATCAGTGATAGGGACTTTTCCCCCATAAATATGTGGCATTCAATAACACAATCTCCCTTCCCAGCTACATGCACGCGTCCTTCAAAGCCACTCTCCCTCCAACCATGTGACCATTCAGCAGAGAAAAATCAGCCCGTTTACATAACAGCTGTTAGTGCGAGCGTTGACATATTACTTCAGGGCCTTCCGCCTATAATGGGTTTTTCAAATGTGTTGCCATGTTCAGTTGATTAGTTGTGGGTGATCTGAAATGTCAAACTATTAGCCTTGACAACTACTGCCAAGGTTACTATCTTCGGAAAATATCTTTTTAATAATATAACTGTTTGTAAGTGGAAAAGGTGATGCTCAAAATACAAAGTAACAATAAGTGTGGATTACCGAAGCACTGATGTCTTCAGTTTTTCATTCTCCTTGGTGATGCATGGTCTGGGGGCTTCTTTTTAATGAGCAAGCACCACCAGCACACCCCTAGGTTTCCAAGAGCTGCAGAGATGTGGATTTCAAGATAGGAAATAGAAGGCAGGGAAGAGAGGAAGACTGACAAAAATAGTTGGAGAGTTCTTCCAGTTCCTGTGGGTAAGATGTCGGAAAGTCACTTCAAAACCTGCCCACATGAGGATTTACAAACCCAAGATTTGGTATAGAGGAGGCCTTAATGTTCATATGTGCACATTTCAATCACCATGATGGTCTCAGCAGTCAGGAAACCTGGAAGGAGGTCAAATTACTCATTGGCCCCTTCACATATTTGGTCCTCCATGCTCTCCCGTACACCATCACCAAAGGGCACCCAGTGTTTTTACCAATGTCCTCCAATTAGTGATATTCCTAACGATAGTCGACTCTGTCTCGGACCTTTCCTCTACACATAAACTACACTTCACCACATTCCATTTCTTTTGCCCCATTCTTTTTTTTTTTAATGTTTATTTATTTTTGACACAGAGAGAGACAGAGCATGAGTGGGGGAGGGGCAGAGAGAGAGGGAGACACAGAATCTGAAGCAGGCTCCAGGCTCCAAGCTGTCAGCACAGATCCTGACACAGGGCTCAAACTCATGGACTGCGAGATCATCACCTGAGCCAAAGTCAGACATTCAACCAATTGAGCCACCCAGGTGTCCGTCTTCTACTCCATTCTTATACCTGCCTGCATGACAGTTATTCCCAATAAGCAAGCAGCTGTATAATCTGTCTTCCAACTGAGACACTTTCAAGAATGAAAGCACTATAATATTACACCAGGACATTGAGGTGGGCTAGGACTCTGCCAGACATACAGGATTATGGTCCCCCAGTAAAGGGTCAGCAATTGTCAATGTATTCGTCCCTCTTGGGAGAGATATTCCATTATAATCCAGGCTTCCTGGAAATTGCACTTCAGTCCAGAGACATCTGTTAGGCTGGGAAATGCTGGTGGAACAAACCAACAAACGCCTACCAGATAATCTACAATTACCAGAGAGATATTGATGCTTAGTGAAAGAAGTTGAAGTCCACAAGCAGACTCACCACCACCAGGACTTCATAGGCCTGTGCTGGGACCGACCCGCATAATCAAAATTTCAGCGAAAGGGAAAAAACACATATCATGTTGTTTTTGTGTTAAACAGCACTGAGAAGTGGTGATGTTTTCTTTTTCTTGCTTTCCACAACAAAATCAACTGAACTCTTCCACAGGAATCTGTATTATTCAGTGGGTGAAGTGGGGAAAGAATTTATACAGAAGAGAGGATGAAAGGGGCATTTATTTTATAATGCCCCTAAAATATGAGAAATGGTGCCTCTTTTCTGCATTATTTCTTAGAGCAGTGGCTCTAAAGCTATAATGCCTTAATCCAAAATAAAATTAGTAGCGGAGATCTCAGGCACAATGTCAGGCTGGTGGGGAAGATATTTGGACAGAGGGTCATTTTCTGTTATAGTTTAAAGGACCCTAAAGAAGGCTTCCAGCTCCTCAAGGAGGCTGAAACTGTGACAAACACTCAAAGACAAGTGATGTTTCAAATCTGTCGCCCCTCCCCCTCCCTCCCCAGAATACCTCGACACGTAGAAAAATGACTCTGATATATTTTTTCCCTGTAAGATATATGCAAATTTCAAAATGTGGTTTATTTAATCATCTCAATACAAAATGGTGGCTAATTAAAAAATATTAATAGGTATAGGTTCTGAAGTTTGTTACAGATTGTAGTTAAAACAGGCACATGGATAGAATTTGAAGAAGTATTGAGTTACACTGAATGAAGTCCAAAGATCACCAAACAAACTGCAAGATAGCTATAATTTTAAATGTGCGTTTTTGTTACTTGTTCCTAAGCAGGGATCCTGACTTCATTTTGTTGAAAATAGTCTCAAAATAATGTTTTAAATGCATGAAATACATAGAACTACAAAGAGAACCAATACCTTGCAATAGTTATCAAAGTATTTAAAAAAAAACAGATGTGTGATATGGCATGTGCATACTTCTTTATTAGTGCATTAAATAATAGTACCTAGTCATAAATTCAGTTATGTCCATCATTTTGACAAAACGATGAGCACAAATGTTGGTTTGATATCTCTGCAACAACCACAATGTGATGCGAAAATGTCTGATATCTATTGGTGACAGGTCACAGGCATTGTTGATACTAATGTAGTTTGTCTTCTACATTCATAACTAAAGGAAATGCTAAATTTCAGTCACAGTTTTGTGAAAATAGTGATATAATTTTTTTTCCTTCATTCAGGTTCACAGATTCTCTGAATTCCAGCCATGGACCTCTCTCTTCAAGGACCCGTAGACCTCAGGTTAAAAAGCAATGCAGTTCTTGTAAGGCAACATTTACTGAGCTAATGCCCTGCTTTTATTTATTTTTTTTGAAGTTTATTTATTTTGGGAAAGAGACAGCACGAATGGGGGAGGGGCAGAGAGAGGGAGAGAGAGAGAGAGAGAGAGAGAGAGAGAGAATCCCAAGCAGGCCTTGCACTGCCAGCAGCAGAGCCCAATGTAGGGTTTGAACCCATGAAACCACGAGATCATGACCTCAGCCAAAACCAAGAGTTGGATGCTTAACAGACTGAGCTATCCAGGTGCCCCTGGCCTGCCTTTATTTTTAAAGAAGGCACCAGGCACTTGTTTGTTCCATGACGTAAGTGTAAGCCCTTCCCACTAAGCCCCATGGAGGTCATCTCGGAAACACTGCTCTACTCAGTCTCCATCCCCCAATGGGGCAAAAGTGTCTAATCATAAATGTTGACAACACTTCTCCATGGCATACCAACCTCACCAATTGGAAATATCTGGAAAGTTTAATCATTTCATCATGGCAATAAAGTAAAACAACATTGTTCACATATATAGTTCCTTCTGGAATAACTGTTGAGCCTGGAAATTTCAAATTTTCCCAACTCTTGATCAGAAGCTCTGACAGAAAAGTTTTTTTGGTTGCTGAGTTTCTGAAAAAGAAAAAAAAAAAACATGGTCTGTTCAAAAAACTGAATCTCACTGAGCCTCAATTTCCACAGAAGTAAAAACTAGATAGTCGCACATATCCTTGAGTGGCATTGGTGGATGAAATGAAGCCATGACATGACGCATATACTCAGAAGGGTGCCTTAAACATAGTGACCAGTAAAGTAAGTGCCATTCTTCCTCTCTCCAAAACACAATCATCCGTGCCACCTCCCTTTTTGTTAGGTAGCTCCTTCTAGAAACAGTACCATTGTCAATTTCCTCATCTGAAAAATGCTGTGCTCTGTTCTTTAGATTTTTTATGAAAATATCAATTTGAAAACATATTTTCAGGAGCACCTGGGTGGCTTAGTCAGTTAATCGTTTTTCTTTTGATTTCAGCTCAGGTCAAGACTTATGGTTCATTGAGTTCAAGCCTCTTGTTGGGCTCTGCACTGATAGTGTGGAGCCTGCTTGGGATTCTCTCTCCCTTTCTCTCTGCCCCTCCCCCACTCACACACATGCATGCACATGCACATGCATGCTTTAACTCTCTCTGTCTCTCAAAAATAAATAAACATTAAAAAAAAAGAAAACATTTTTAAACCAATGCCAACTTATCAGCAAGGAATAGAGGCTAAGTTTCTGGCACAGAGAAAGAATCCCAAATATCCAGGAGAGGGGGAATCAGAGCAAGTGACTGATAAGAAACAAAAAGATTCTGTTGGTGGTCCAGTAACAAAATCACAAGGAGATAAATTGGAGTTCTCAACGCTGAACTAATTGGTGATTATTCTGTTCTCCATAGGAACAGTGCTATTGATTCAAATATCACAGTGCTATGTAAATTGCTGTGTTTTCCTTCTTTTATTGTTATTATTTTTGATGGAGGGGGCAGAAAGAGAATCTTAAACAGGCTCCATGCTTAGCTCAAGCCCAATGTGGGGTTTGATCCGATGACCATGGGATCATGACCTGAGCCAAAATCAAGAGTCAGTTGTTCAATAGACTGAACTACCCAGGCACCCCTCCTTCTTTTTTATTTTTAGTCTGGCAAAATTGATTGTTTGAAACATTGTACACCTTAAAACTAATATAACATTGTATGTTAATTATACTGGAATTTTAAAAATAAATAAATAAGTAAAAATTTAAAAATCTATTATTATGGTAAGAGGTGGGAGCATTGCAACAGAAAGAACTTTATAAGAGATGAAAAATGATAAGCATTGTCAGCAGAGAGTTAATTTTGACAATGAGGACACACCTTCCAGAGAAGCTTTGAGTTTCTTGAGCTACCCACTCTCCTTCCCCCAAAATGTGATCTCATACATAATTTTCCCCATAGAAATGCTAATGTCAGGTGAAAATCTAACTTTGGGATCCTGGAATTCCCACCAACAGCCAACATGCTTGCCCTACAATGCTACCAAAGAAAGGATTCCCTTCTAGATTTTCAGAGTGAGAGGTTCATTTTAAAAACCACCTATATTTGCTGAGATGAAGTATTCAGGGCATTGCTATTGTTTTTTCCTATCGGTTAAATTAGGCTTACTTATGTAAAACAAGTCAATGAAATTGAGGCTTTTTAAATTAACATTGTAGTTGTCTTTAGTTTGGCTTTCTGTGATGTTAACAGCTGTTTCTAGGAGAGCAAAGTTTAGTATTTAATTTATCCAGAATCCTCTCAACCCACTGAAGAAAAATGACGTATGTTTTCATTATATGCTGAACCTTCATCATCTTACCATTAGTACTAAATATATCCCACCCACATATAGAAAATGGATCAAAAATCAATGAAAGAAAGATCAAGATCATTAATACCATGTAACAACCATTCTACTTCAGTTGGTAGGTGGTTACTTATTGCCTTCCAACTTCTTAACCTTTATGTAGGGCACTGAGGGATGAATGAGGAAAAAAAAATTCAATAAAAATATAACCCTAGTTACCATTTATTGAGTATTTATTACGTGCCAGGCACTACTGCTCACACTGATTTCTTATTGCTCCTCTGGGAGGTAAGTATTTCCATTTTAGACACAAGGAGGCTTAGATTCAAAGAGATGAGAGAATTCTAACTCCCATAGCTGGTAAGTGGCAGAGCTAGGGTTTGAACCTATGCTCTTGACCATGGAGCCTCACATAACCTCTGTCCTGAAGAAATGTATACATAGCCTGGGGAATAAAACTCTATGTGCACACAAGCTGACTATGTAACCCACCTGGAAAACACTCAGAGGGCAGTCTGGAGATATAGAAAATAGGTTGGCTTTGAAATAAGCAGATCTGTTTGTGGCTTGGCTTCCAGAAGCATCTCGGCAGGATTTTAAAGCCCAAGTTTCTGACATTCTGCTGAGTCCCAGTCAGAGGTAACCTGATATTTGTATTTGAATTGTACTAATTTAGTGGAGGTAGCTTTTCCCATTTAGACCATAGCAAATAGGCTTTAAAAACTTCAAAAGTGATGGGGCAGTTAAGCGTTTGACTCTTGATTTTGGCTCAGGTCATGATCCCAGTGTTGTGGGATAGAGCCCCATGTCAGGCTCTGCACTGAGCATGGAGCCTGTTTGGGATTCTCTCTCCCTCCCTCCCTCTCTCTCTCTCTCTCTGCCACTCCCTGTTCATGTGTGTTCTCTGTCTCTCTCAAAATAAATAAATAAACTTTAAAAAAAACTTTCAAAAGTGATGATGTTCCCTTTTATATTCAGATTGACTTTTTATGTTCAGATATTCTAGAGAATTACTCAGTAATAACTATTACAGCATCTTGATGAAAAGATAATGGTATATCCATTGTGTGTCTTATTATGTGCCTTGGGTGAAAACTGAAGGCATGAAAAGGCTAATAACATTATCTAGGGTTTAACATCAAATCAGATGAAATTATAGGTGTGAGTTTTGCAGGAGTGGAGAGCACTACCCAAATATAGGACGTTATTATGAAGAATGCTGGTGCCCCATGATGTCTTGACCACCACACTCTAAGTACATTTTACTGACTCTAACTTAGGACATCCTACTCCAAGCCTGATTTTTAAACTTCATTCATTTATTTAACAAGTACTCATATGCCTGATACCGTGCTTTTGATCTAGGAGTCAGAGGGTACAGTGGAAAATAGAGAGAAAGCAGCAGAGACTGGTTTTTCTAAGTACTAGTGTAAATTAGAATTCAAGGCATTAGGAATTGTATACTAAGGAACATGCTGAGCTGAGAAACACTGGCTCCAGTTTGCATTAAATAAATGGGTATTGATTCATTGATGGGCTGAACCAGAGTCCCTGGGGCAAGTTGGGAAAGCTAGCCAATTTTAAAAAAATGCCAGACAAAGTAGTGGCCATAAATCACCAGCCATAAATACCTTTCTACAACAAGGTAACAAGGGGCATAAATAGTTTATAAATATTTTTTTTGTCAAATGATTTCTTTGTAACTCTTCCCAGGCAAGCAACGTCTATGTGGTCATAGACCACAGGCTTGGGATCCAGTTTTTCCTTTCTAAGAACTTGAAAGAGTTTTGTTTTTGTTTTAAAGTGTGACCCACCCCTAGCTCATCACCCAGCCAGCAATGTAGGATCATAGAATCAGCTCTCTTTACTTGGAGACTGAACTCATTCTGGAAAGGCTGGCTGGGCCTCTCCTCACAGCCACAGAGCCCATCCAAGCTCCAACATCTCCACCTTCAGGAAATAATGCAAAACTCGCCTCAGTGCCCAGCCCTTTTTGGATATAGGACCAAACAGCACACCCTATAGCAACTTCATCCGTGATTCCTTTTTCATTTCTTCCATCCCCAACCCCTCAGCAATATCCCCATTAAAAAACAAAAACAAAAACAAAAACAAAAAAACAACAGCCTGATTCTTAAGGCCAGTCTCAGGCCATTTGCTTCCCCTAGACATCAGAAAATGGCGGGAAGAAGAAATTCTCTGAAGAGCAGCATCTTTTAAGGGTCTTTCCAGACCATGCAGCTGACACTGAACACCTGATTCAGAGCCAGATCTCCAACTGCAATTCTGGAGGAAAAAAATAGAGCAATAATAAAGATTTGAGGATTCTACACGTTTGTCTCTCCACATCAAAAGTGTTGGCTAGGGATTCAGAAAATCGTGAAGTTAACAGTTGAATAATCTCAGAAGAGCTCAGACCAGCACTGAGGTATTCCAACGATGCACATTTCTCTTTGTCCTTTAACCAAGGTCTACAGGCTTTAGCTTAAATGAGTGAAGGATTCTACCGTGACACTCTTTCAGTAAGCTCCACCAACATCAGAGAACAAAGATCACCAAGCCATGATCACACTGCTTGTGGGACCTTATATCTACCCCTGGGGATATTCTATACCAGCACTGTCCAACAGAACATCTGTGGTGATGGAAATGTTCTTTATCAGTGCTGTGCACTGTAGTAGCCCCTGACAATGTGTGGCCCTTAGAGCACTTGAAATGAGGCTAGTGGGACAAAGCAACTGAATTTCTCATTTTCTTTCATTTTAATCAGTTTAAATCTCAGTAGTCTTGTGGAAAGACACAGACTGAATCAGGATTTTGCCACAGGAGACCAGGATGGTTTCCACCAGATGTGTCTGAAACAAACTGCTTCTTCTCTGCCTTCTCTCGGCTTCTATATGCTAATCCATTTCTCATTTTAATTTTCCCACACTGACATACTTTATAAACACACCCTCCACCCTACTAAAAACCAACCTCAGTAGGCAAACATCGCAGAAAGAACCTTGGGGTTCACAATTAAAGTCTTTTCAGGAGCTACATTTTTTCCCCACGTCCTCTATATTATCTAACTAGACTCAAGCTACCTAACACTCCATGAAACAACTTATCATTCAGCCTCTGTTGTCCAGGTGGAAAAATTTCCAGTAGCTCTGCAGCCCAGAACCCTACTAAGGGATATAGGTATAGCGCTTACCCATGGTTTCCTCCTTCAACAAAGTTCTCAGGGTCCCTCCTAGACCTGATGAATCAGAATGTGCTGAGGTAGATACCCCAAATCTTTACATTTGATGAGCTCTCCAGTGCCACAGTCACCACACACTTGCAACTGGGTCAGCCTTTGGGAAGTCCTGGCCCGTGGATCATTGGGCATGAAATTATCAACAGAGATGGCCTCCCCACTCCATGCGCAGAGGGATTAAGCAACAGGGAATTTCAGTGGTGCCATATAGGAAATGTTGTGGTTCCAGGGAAGGAAACCATATTCAGTTTAAGCTCTTATCAGGAAGAAGTTGTTTCCCTCTAAGGAATTTGGAATGCCCACTCTTCCATTGAGGTGTGGCAGAAAATTCTCAGTGCCCAGGCTAGAAGGTGTGAGAAAGCAGGTTGCCATACTGGCTGCCATTTTCAGGGTCTCAAGTAGAGCAGAAAGCTAACTGTGCATATGAGATTGAGAGCATGGACGGGACAAAATGAAAATGGCACTAACTCTCTGAACACGTCAGGAAAAGAGGAATTCCTGCCCAGCCTCTGCAATATCACCAATTCTTTTGTGAGAAGGTAATAGTAGTTCACATCAAAATCTTTTAGTTGGTTATATTTCCAGTTTAGTCTCTGTATGGTAAAATGCACATTGTTCTAATTCTCTGGGTGTGGGTCCAATTATTGTCATGCCCATTTGTCATCTTCATGGAAACTACAAGTTGATGAACCTTGTAAAAGAGTGCCATGTGTGGCTACCAGGATTCAATGAGCCATGCTCGATTCTGGAGTACAGAGCAAACCAGGCAAGTGACTGCCCACACAGAACCATGCATTAGGCTCGTTTCTATCAGGTCATGTGAAGACATAATATTAAAATGTTGAGAACTAGATATCAAAAGATGGTGCCTTTAGTTTTGAATATGTCTTTTCTCTCCTTTCCATTATATTTCTATGCCAAAGACTAAAATAGTTGCCCAAACTGTTCTGGCTCCATCTTTTCCCTCCTCTTGAGGAAATCTCTTTCTTGAGTGGTGGGAGTTTTCCAGCGTGGATAAGGAGAAAATGTATAACATCAACCACACTGGGAGTGGGTAAGGGAGCAAACAAACTAATTAGGTGGGACAATGTTGTAAGCCAGGACTATTTGTCTTAGATTTTCTTTGGTGTGTAAGAATTGAGGCTGAAATCAACACATTTGTCACTTCCTTGAATGTGGGTAGATATTAGAGACTCAATCTCTGGATCCCATTGCATGCCCTATAACTCAAGGACTTTCTCTTTATTCCTCCACTAGAAATTTATTGGGGTTTCCTGAAACCCAAAAGGGCTTCTCTTTCCCTGTGACTCTGACCTCTTGAAGAAGTTGGCCACTCGAGAGAGACGGAGATGTGGGCAAAACTGATGAGACACACGTATTGTTCACTCACCGACCGCACACTAAGATGCTCATAGTGATTCCATGCGCTCTTGTTTTCTGCCATTGAACATTTCTGTTCTTTCCATATTATGCTTCTATGCCTCTGTTATTAGATGAGTCTGCTCAGACAAGTTAGCTATCATTTATCTCACTTATAGTAACATCGAGAACACTATTAGTGTTGCTGAGAATTGCCCAGCTCCATGAAGATTCCTTAATAGTTTTGAAGGAAAGTCCCCCAAGTTACAGTGTATGGGGGAGAGAGTTCATACCAGTCTATAAATGTGAAGATCCTCAAGCATTGTGCTGCATTCTTTTTTATTCGTTTTCCCTGGAGTAGGTTAAACCTCTTGAATTAAGATCCATGCTCAGATGCCAATGGGAATGGAGTGTGCAGAAACTGATATGTTTACTTGAATGTGTTTATTAAGTATCATTTCTGCCTTCATCTTTTTCCTTGCCTTTTCGAGCTTTCAGAAAAGAATCTGGTATTTATGATTATTTTATCTTTTCCCCCAAATGTGCATGATGAGTCTTCTGGGAGCCATAACAAGTTTTTTCTTTCTTTCTTTTAAGTTAGTGCTCTGGTCAATTTGTAAACTAATGGTACTGGAAGCTTTAGTTGATTTCTAATTTTTTAAAAACAATTAAGAGATGCTACATAATGGTCTTTAGTCCCAACAGTAAAAAGAACTTGCATTGCTTTTTAGGATTCTAAGTCCACGTACAGACTGACATTACTGCTGTTCCCTCCTGAATCATGGAGGCAGGAGAGAATTGCAGTTAGAGGTAGAATTATAAGCAGGGTTTCTACTTTTGCCATGACTGCATTTGTGCGCCCCCTGCTGGCTTAGTTTATGGTAACAGCTGTTAAGGAATTTGGTCTTGTTTTAATATTTATTTTGACAGAGGCTCTAAGCAGGACTCCTGGGCATAGAGGAGGTAGCAGGGTGTGTGTGTGTGTGTGTGTGTGTGTGTGTGTGTGTGTATGAGACAGAGAGAGAGAGAGAGAGAGAGAGATACAGAGAGAGAGAGGGAGAGGGAGAAAGAGATGTAGTCCAGCTCCCACATTTCCATCAGCTCCTCCATTTCTTTTAAATATGAGCAACTAGCATTTCCTCAACCTTCTATAGGGTGTTATACAAATGCACATCCAAGACCCCTACTTCCAACACTGCCACTTCCAGTCAGACGACTGCTTTTAGATGGAAACTGTGGACCACCACCCCACTTATAATGTATTGAAAAATATCTGTTTAACTGTCTAGTTATATGAAATAGAAATGTGGCCAAATGGTGACTCTGAAATTTCCATGTGCCTCCAAAACGTTGCTCATCTTCCAAAGCAGCTATGCTCTGGTAACCAGCCAGTTCCCTGAATATGAACATCCCACCTCTAGGTAGTTGGCTGAAACCCAAGAAATGTTCATCTCTGGATTCCAACACTCCTGGGCACATTCAGAACATGGAGGACTAACATGGCAGGCACACGCTGGAATGAGACATTGGTAGTGTAAGTCAATGCTCCTATGGGGCTGAGGCCTCAGGTTGCCACAGTAGGAAAATAGAAACTCCTTGAATTGATGCAGAACTAATATGGCATCCAGTGCTTGGTCAGGTTTTGCTCCAGTGAAGCAGCAGGGCCCAGTGCAGTGGCAGCTTCTACATCTCCACCGTGGCCACACCCCAGTGCATGCTACCACTATGTCTACTGCATCCTAATAACAGCCTCACAATTGTTCTCTCCATTTTCATTTGTCCTCCTGGCAACCTGCAATTCCACTCTGAGTCAGAGTGTTCCTCAAAACACTCAAACCAATCATTTCACTCTTTGGATTAAAACTTTTCAAGGATTTCCATTGCTTTTAGAATAAAGACTAAAATCCCCAACCCTTAGCTCACAAGGCTAGTGAAGCCTCAGATTTATCTTTCCAATCATTCTCAAATCCAAAGAGCCTCCTCTGTTTGCATTGCTTATTTTGTGAGTGCATCTAACATTAGATTCTAAGGTCCATAAGGGACCTTATGTCGATATAGTCACTATATCCACAGTACCTACCTCAGAGCCTGGTAGGTTATCAATAATTATAACTACTTACTGAATAAATAAAAGAATAACTCAGGTGGTGGCATGCATAGCTTCAGCAGCATAGAGGCAGTGCCAAGAACAAGTAGCACCAGCCCCTTTGGGACTTACATACAGGAAAGAGCTGCCTTGGCAGGAACACTGGTGACAGCAGCCAGCTTCCTACTCTTGTGGCTTTATTGGCAGCAAAATAATCAGCCACAGACACTGCCAAGTGGGGTCAGAGCAGGAATGAAGAAAGATGGCGGGCACCAAGATTTAGCTGGGAGAACTTGATGCTGAGCAGAGCTCAGGCACCTCTTGGCCATGTGTGAAGAAATGCTGGGAGGAATGGAGTTCCAGAAATTTCCCTGGCAAGGGCTAGAGTTCCAAGAAATATGCTTATGCTTCTCGTTATTGCTTGCCAAGATTTTAGGAGTGGGCATTTCAAGTTACCAAGCAACAGGTATCTTTCTTTTACTAGAACATAGGGAGAGCAGTATAGCAGTTTAGAGAATGAACAACAAAGGCTCAATGAGCTTCAAGGGGTTCAGTCAATGTAGATCCATGGGATCCTACCACAAAAGCCTGCTTTGAGTCGCTGAGATATTGTCTCAACTGATTGAGGCATAAAAATGCTCACAACTTCAAAATGTGGTTTAACTGTATCTCAATCCTCTTTATAACCTATGTTTCTGGGACATTATAGAGTCTTTCAAATGTATTTTTCTTAGAGATCCTTTGTTATTTAAATGTCATATCAACTTGAGGGGCAGAGGTTTCCTTGCTTCACCTCATATATTTCATGGTAGCTGCAATAAGTTGTCTGAACCCTTAACAACATTGTCAGAGTCAAATGTACACTGTTATGTCACATTAAACTTGTTCATATTTCCTAGAGAATTTAGTAGGATTGTCTCTGGCATAATCAGAGATAACAGAAAGAGACCAATCTGGGGTCCTCCAACTGATTTGCTCCAAACATCACCAGTGTAGACACTAGAAACTACCATCTCACCCATCTCACTGCCCTTAGCACTTCCCTATGTGATCCACTGTGAATGAGGCCTGCTGGAGCTTTTCTTTCCTCTTCTTGGCAAGAATGACAGCCTCCATGGCACCTCCTCTATTATCCAGAGTCTCTTAAAAAGAGAAGCCACCGCTTTTACCCTGCTTCCAACTCCAGTGATATTCCAAAATAGCATGAGTCCTGAATTGTGCTCTGGGTACCAAAGGTCCAGTTAACTGCACACAGAGAAGACTCCAGATGACCACAAGGCTGTAATCTCTTGTATCAATCTAACCAAATTATTTAAGAGAAAAACAGAAAATGAATTAAAAAAAATGAGCAACATGGGGTACCTGAGTGGCTCAAGTTGGTTGAGCATCCAACTTCAGCTTAGGTCACAATCTCACAGTTAATGAGTTCCAGCCCTGCATTGGGCTCTGTGCTGACAGCTCAGGGCCTGGACCCTGCTTCAGATTCTGTATCTCTCTCACTCTGCCCCTCCCCCACTCTAACTCTGGGTTTCTCTCTCTCTCTCTTTCCCTCTCAAAAATAAATAAACATTTAAAAAAATTTTTTAAAGAGATGAGCAGTGCAAAGGTCTTTCCAAGCCTAGGAGGAGGGCTCAGTATGCTCTGAAGTGTCATATTGCTATTATTTCTTTTAACAAGTATCCTGTAAAACATAGGTAATAATAATAATTTATAAACATTGTAAATGTTTTTATAAGTAAATTTATATATACTTATATATTTATATATAAATATTTATACATATATAAAGTGATTTATAAACATTATAAATATTCCCTTAGAACATGAAGCTCAATATGTCAAAACACTTTCATTACCTAGCCTTTCCAAACACAGTCCACCCTCAACTGTCTGATTTCGGTTAATGATGTGACCCATCTCTCAACAAGAAGGCTGGATAGTACATTTGATTTGTTTCTTGCTTCCTTCATCCTACTGGTCCTATGGATAATTCCTCCACATCTCACTCACATCCACCTCCTCTTTTTCATTACCATTGCCACCTCCTGGGAATTCATTAAAAATACATCCAAACAGATCTTACTGAATTCAGTTCTTTCTTCTAGCAACGTGTCTGCATAAAACCACCAGATTAATGCAGTGTAGTTCTTCTATGGTTTGGTCAGGTCCCCTGTTCAAAAACTTTCAATAACATCCCATTGTTGATTTAATAAGCTCCAATCCGCTTGCAGATTGGGATTGCAAGACTCTCTGCAGACTGGTCACAATCTGTCTTTCTAATCCCTATATTCCAAAAGAAACTCATTACCTCTCATTTATAAGTCTTTCCCTTTGGAGTCTTATCTCCCCCTGATGGTAGACACTATGTTGTAACTGAGAGCACTTATGATTGAGCACCTCTAGATATCTCTTGGACAGGGGGTTAAGTCTTGCTTAACTAACCATTCCTCCAAGCAACTCCCCTATTGTCTCAGCATGAATTTCTTGCTTTCTTTGGTTTTCCCCAAATTCCTCAGTGGTACCCTCTGATGGTCTTTGTGCACCTGCCTCTCTTCTTAGAGAGTAGTCACCTTCACGGTTAGAGGCCACATTTTTATATGTTTCCACCACCACTGCCCACAGTATTTTACTCAGGAAGCCTTCATCATCTTAATAATTGTTTGCTAAAGGGAAGAATAGTCACTAGGTGATGCTCTCTGACATGAACGTCTTCCTTTCATCCCAAAAGCGAACAAAAGGGCACACCTACAAATGGCAATGCCATCCACACAATGGCAGGTATGCATCTCAATCCACAAATGTCCTTATGCACTGAACTAAGATGACCTTACTAAGAAATTGAAAGAGACATGTTTCTTTTCTCATTTTTCCCCAAGAAGCTAAGTGACAAAAATGAAGGATAAGAAAAAGTGGTTTTCTAAGCTCATGAAAAAGAGGAGTTGTAGATTGCCTTGGTCAGAGCCAACAGGAAGCTCAGGTGGGAAGAACATTGACTACCTTCATCTAGGAATTATTCCACCTATTTCAAAGGGTTCGTGTTCAAAATGGCTCTTGTGGACATTATTCTGCTTTTATTCCCTTTGGTTAAAAATACTTTAAAGTATTTTTCTAAAAATTTTTTTTAAAAATGTTTTGTTAAAAAGCCAACAAATACTTGGCTTTTATTCCCTTTGGTTAAAAAAAACAACTAGTAATAATGAACTAAAAATAATAATTCAGAGAAGACATTTTTCCAGCAGGAAATCCCTTTTCCTAACATAAGTCCACTGGAAAAAATTTCCATATGTATAGCAGCCTTTGCCTTGACTCATAGTTCCCATGTCTGTCGCTGTTAACACTGATTTTCAGGAATTCTTTCACCAACTGGAGGACAGTTAGCTAGGATTTGACAGAATCCTATTTTAAATGTGGTGCTTGAATCCACAGCCACTCTTACTTCATAAAGGTGATGATTCCACTATCCTGTCCTGTCATGGCTAGGATGCACACCTAGAAGGAGCCACCTGCTGCTGGGTCAAGAACCCACTTGGAAGAGTCGGTGTTGATGTAGCAGCTGTTCTTGTGGTTGAATCATCTCTGCCTGTCTCCTAGCCCCTCCTGATCTAAACAGTGATGGGCATTTAGATCAAACCCAAGGAAATGAGTTTTTGCTCTCTCCCCATCTTTCACTTCCTCCCTGGGTTTTCCTGCAATAGAAATCTCAACTAGGATTTCTACTAATATAAAAACTCTCAAGACAAGTTGAAAACTCAGAGATTTCTTAGTTCATTTCTTGTCCCTTGGTCCACCTGCTCTTAATCCATCTGACAGGTGGTTCTATGGACAGCTATGAAAGATTTCCATGGACACCAACAGTAACTTTCCCCTATTTTTTTGGTCTTATTTCTATAGTTTGTTTTGTATTATTTCTGATATGAGGCCACATTAAACCTTGTAATTTGCTTGTTTGACTGTCTTCATCTTTTGGCACTTAAATTCCATGAAAGCAGGACTTTGTCTCAGCTATCACTGTGTCCTCAGCACCTAGGACAGTGTCTGGAACACAGTAGGTGCTCAATCAAAACTTGCTGACTGATTGTGATCAACGAACAGAGCATCAGTACCCCCGCCCCATATTTCACACAAGATAGGGAACTATGCAAAATTATTGAACTAAGTACAAAATGATCTATCTATCCATCTATCTAACTATCTAGAGACAGACAAGCAGACTATGAGGAAAATTGAGACAGATCTGTGCCAGCTATGAGCACTAAGCAAAGTCAGTCTGCAAAAAAGAAACCCAGCCATCCAGACACAGCCTTTAGACCCATGTTTTTCCACTTTTGTGTGCACTAGAATCCCCTGGAGATCTTGTTAGAATACAGATTCTGATTTAGGATGTGTTTCAGAGAGTGCCCCAAATTCTGCATTTGTATCAAGGTCATGGAGGATGCCAATGCCACTGGTCTGTGAATCACGTTTTGAGTAGTGAGGCTGTAGCTGTAGATAACCAAACAATGTTTTAAAATAATTGAATCTTTTATCTTGAGAACAGAAGGCTGACCAGATAACAAAGTTGATTGTTTTCTTTTTTCTTTTCTTCCTTTTTTTTTTTTGCCAGATATCCTAACTCCAGAAAGTACAGAAACATATCATCACAAGAGAAATTATTCCAAATACAGAAATAAGCAGATTGGTAGTTGTCAGCCTGCTTAATACACTGGGGAAAAAATAGGATTTGAAAAATTATATGGAAGCAATTTCATGCCCATTAGACATTTTAACCTGTTTCTTTATGACCATTGATGTAAAACAAATATACTCAGATTGATCCGGAAGGGAATCTTGAGTCTTCATACATATTATTTCATTGCTTCACAGATGTTTGGAAGAAGAAGAGAAAAGTGATTCATACATGAAGAGTGATTGTCCTTCAAATCCACTCCACACAGAGATTTTCCAGTTCCTTTGCTGGTGCAGCCCACACACCATTTTGCTTCTTTGTGGGGAAATATAAGATGTATTCTTCGTTTAAGCTATTTACTATGGCTAAAATGATACTCGGCCCTCCAGATGTTGATGCAACAGAGAGCTAAAGAGAGAGAGACAAAAGGAGAACAGTTCTGCATCAGAGACACTGAGAGCTCCATTCATTGGAAAAGACCCGCTGACTTCCACGTTCAGCCCTACTATTTATTCTAGTCACCGGACTGTTGAAGCCACTGCCCCACTTTCTGGATGATCCCGGCTGGAGAAATAAGAACAGATTTATGGTACCCTTTAGGGTGTTCACCCTTTGTGAGGCCACAGAAGGGACACGAGTCTGAGGTCACTCAAAGCTCTGGCTTACTTTGGAGCCCATCCTCTCTGACAGCCAGGGCCTTATTTCCTTCCCCTGCCCAGCCCCCTTTTGTGGGGCACAGGGTCCTTCAATCTCCTGGTGTCTTGAAAACTCAGATGGAGGCCCCAGAAAGACAAAAACAAATATAAAGCATCTTATGGCTTCCCTTTATGGAGCTCTCTGTTCAGGGAGAAGGAAGTTATTTTGTCAAAGCTCACCTATCAGTTTGCCCATCTGGCAGGTGGAAATTAAACACAGGCAAGCGTCTTCTGAGAAAATGAAAGTGGACTCCAATTCCTCTCTTGATAAATACAGCCCACTGTTGGATATGGGGTTATTGTTCTCTGTCTTCTGGACACCAACATCCAAACTGCCCCACACACACTGACACAATCACACCCCTGCACACACTCATCCCTGCACACACACATCTCTGCCCCCACTCATACACATTTAGACCCTTGCACACACTTATCTCTGCCCACGCTTACACACTCACATGCCACACACACATCCATGCACACACATGCACACTCGCATCCCTGCATACACTCACACACACCCTTGCACACACACATTCCCTTACACGCACTCTCATTTTCACACATTCTCTGTGCACACACCACAGACTTTCAAATCCAGTAATGTCCAACCAGGTGCCCCAACACAAAAATGCCCCATCTGGGTCCCTACTTCTGTCTACTGTTTTCATATTTAAAACCACACAGTAGGCTTTCCTAGGATGGAAACTTAAAAGTCCTAAGAACATTTTTTTAATATTTATTTACTTATTTTGAGAGAGAGAGAGAGAGAGAGAGACTACAGGCATGTGCACACAAGTGGGGAGGGGTAGAGAGAAAGGGAGTGGGAGAGAATCCCAAGCAGGCTCCATGCTGTCAGCACAGCGCCCGACATGGGGCTTGAACTCACCAACCGTGAGATCATGACCTGAGCCACAATCAGGAGCCAGACGCTTAACTGACTGAGCCACCCAGGTGCCTCAAGTCCTAAGAAAATTTTTAAACAACTTCATAGTTCTGCAATTCTTAAGGTAATTTGGATTGTTTGCCCTCTAGAGTCTTGCCCCACCTGGATCTCAAGTTCACCTTCTTGCACCCACATCTCTTCCCCTTGTGCCACCTCCTCTTTAGTAACTTTCTTATTAAGGGAACACTGTCCCTCTCTTGCTCTTCCCATGGACTGGCATCCTGTCTCTGCAGCTGGCAGATGTCCCCAGTGCCGACCCTGCCTGGGTGTCTGAATAGTGCCTGCCTGCATGGCCTGCCTCTGTGTGCACATCATTACCCATCATCTGGGCCCATAGTCACCCCTTGATGGACATCCCCCAACCCCACTGGTTGCCTGGGTGACTGCTAGTTGCCTAGCACCGTATTTTACCAGCCAGATGGGTTTCCTGTCATCCACAGTCCTGGGTCTGTCCCTGACCTTCAACACCTGGGCCACCTGGTTTTATCTCCCAGGCCACCCCAACCCCCCATTCTGCATCCATCTATTTCAGGAGATAAAATCCTTACATAAATAACAGTAAGAGAACCCATTCTAATAACCTGCTCAGTATAATAATACTGCTGTATCATTTGAACTGAAGGACATCACCTACCAAGAAATGGATCACAAAAGGAGCCTCTCCATCTCTTTTTGTAGTCTGTAATTCTTTTCCCGACATTTGACGACAAGCAAAATCAGAGGCTTTGCATGACAAAGTAGATGGTTACAAAAGGCACACAAGGAATTCCTAAGGAAATTTTTTTAAAAAAGAACCTCTTAAAACAAATTAAGAAAATGTTTTGTCAATCCATTAATGGTCAAAGAAGCAGCACCCAATACTAAAATTATTTCATATCACAAAATAGAAACTAGCCACTGGAAATAGTTTTAATCAAAGAAAGGTATATACAGATATATTTACAAAATAGAAAAACAAAGCTATCAATAGCTTCTGCTAGAAGACATTTGATCTGCTGATCTGCTACTGTGAATCTGAGCTGTTTTCTGAAGCAAGATTGTCTGAAGATTCTAAATAATCCTTCTGAATCCACACTTTGGCTTTTAACCATGAAAATGACAAGTTCAGGTTGCTGGCAAGATAGGCATGTGTTTATATCAGTTACATCAGAAAAGAAGTGGCTTATTTTGAGAGAAGGAAGAAAGACAGGTGACTACCCACTGCAGGAACACAGAAGAAACACCAAAGGAAGGAAATGGGGGAAATGGTCAGGGAGAAGCTCACCATTTAATGACTTTGGGGGTTTTCCAACCCCTGATTCCTCCCATCAAGGCTGGGAGGTCACTGAATACATCTGTCACATATCAAGAATAGCATCCCTGCAGGGGAATGGGGCTCACACTGTCAAGGCATTTTACATTAAAAGAAAAATCATAAATGTCTACAGGAGTGCTGATGCATAGGAGCACATGTACCCCAATGTTTATAGCAGCATTTTCAACGATAGCCAAATTATGGAAAGAGCCTAAATGTCCATCAACTGACAAATGGATAAAGAAGATGTGGTTTATATATACAGTGGAATACTACTTGGCAATGAGAAAGAATGAAATCTGGCCATTTGCAGCAAAGTGGATGGAATTGGAGGGTACTATGCTAAGTGAAATATGTCAGAGAAAGACAGAGAAATATGTTTTCACTCATGTGGATCTTGAGAAACTTAACAGAAGACCATGGGGGAGGGGGAGGGGAAAAATAGTTACAAACAGAGAGGGAGGGAGGCAAACCATAAGAGACTCTTAAATGTAGAGAACAAAGTGAGGGTTGATAGGGGCTGGGGGAGAGGGGAAAGTGGGTGATGGGCATTGAGGAGGGCACTTGTTGGGATGAGCACTGGGTGTTGTATGTAAGCCAATTTGACAATAAGTCACATTAAAAAAAAACAAAAAAGACCAGACACTGGAGAGCTCCATCTCTCTCTCTCTGTCTCTCTCTCAACCAGTCTCCTTTTCTCTCTCTCTCTCTCTCTACCTCTATCCGCCATGGAGCATACAGTGGGTCAATATCTGCCTATAAGCCAGGAAGAAAGTCCTCACCAGAGGTGAATTTTCTGGTACCTTGATTTTGGATTTCCTAGCCACCAGAACTGCTGGAAAAGAAATTTCTGTTGGTTAAGCCACCTTAAAAAACAAAAAAAAAAAAAACCATAAATGTACATTCTGATGTGAAATGCTGCAATATTTCTAGAATGGTTAAAGCAACTATAAATCGTTTGAGTACTTAAAACAAAAATCTCTAAACTTCCCAGTCCTGGCCGGCAGTGCTCACAGACAAACAAGACAAGTAGAACTGCATTGTCACCTCTCCTGGGAAAGCCGAGCAGTGTCCCCTGCCCTGTCCATTAACCAGAGTTTACCAATCTGTTCCAGAGCCTGGACCGTCCACCAGGACTAAACCAGGGTCTATATTTTCTCGGCTTTCCTTAATGAAGGCACAAAATGAATGCCTTTTCTGCCCTCTTTCTAGCTTAATAGGGCATCTGACCTTGAACCTGCACAAAGCATCTGAAGACTAAAGCACCAAGTCATTGAACAGAAGCTCCATACCTCAATTTCCCACTCAAGAGGCTCCTCAGAAACCTTTTACTTGTTTCTGGGGGAGCCTCCCTGCTGGAAAAAGCTGCCAGTGTGGATAGAGGATGTCTGAAGTTACTTTTTTAACGAATCTACAAAATACTCCAGCCACATTGGGGCAGGACTTTTTCTGCATGCATAAGAAGGATTCTTTCATCTCTTTCTCCTTCCTTTAGCAGTTGTTCCTAATTTTTTGTCTGTCACTGATTCATTTTGATAACCTTATGCAGTTCAGAGCTCTCTCCCCAGAGACTGTGCCTGGGATACACACGCAGAGCATGTCACAGGCTCCAAGATGCCGAACCTTGGGTCCCATAAGCCCCAGGTGAAGGGTCCCTGTTCTTTGTCATAACTGTTGGGAGATAGGTACCTCTATCAACCTGGCATAAGAAAGCTGCCTAGGGACACCACATAGGTCGCATCATCCTGCAAAGCTCACCCTGCCGGTTTTGTTGTGGGCCTTCTCAGACCAAAGAGATTACCTTCTGGATTAAAGGGGGAAATGCAAACATGATTATGTGGTGGCTATCTGGAGCAAGAAGGAATTTCACACAGGAAGGATAGCCCAGAACCCTTCACAATTTCATTGCCCAGTACACTGTTTTCTCTTTTTCATTGTTTTATGTAGACACATGACACTGTTTGTCTGGATGCTTGTTACATTTATATAACATCTCCTCATCCCTGGGTTCATGACAGCCTGTTCTCAGGCTGTATAACTATTTTGCTGGTACTTTTGGGCAAGGGGGGCATTCTTCCCAACACAGCAAATGAGCAACTCCAATTGTGAAACAAAGGGACAAACACACAAACCAGTAATGTTACAAACACAACTTGAAAATTAGGTTAGACAACAGTGCAGAGAAATAGTCTTCAAGGGGTGTTTTTCAGGGGATGAGAATTCTTTGAGCTTTTCTATAAAATACACAACAGTTATGACTTTCTGTGTGTTCTCCCTTGACCCTCTTAGAGGATCACTTGTGGAGCCTGAAGGACCCAGTCTGGAGAGTTAAGATCTTTCCAAGCTGGGGAGGGACCACCCAGGGGGAAGCAAGGGCTGCCAGGATATAGGGGGCAGGGGTCAAGATGGCATGTGGAGGGATTGGCGGGGGAAAGTATTAATGACTGTAATAATGTCTGCCACTTAGTGGGTGTCCACCATGGGCAGACCTGTCACTCCCTCTAAAAGTAGGTAAAGGAAGGGGGTTGGGTGATGGGAGAAGCAGGAGGAAGGACTTGAAGAGTGCTGTCCTGCAGCTTCCCCTCCTGACCTTTCCTTGGGAAAAGGAGAATGTTCTAGAATGTTCCAACTGGGGAGCCTGACGCCAGCCCAAGGCCTCCAGTACCCCCATCAGGCACTCTGTCACAAAGTCAGAGGATGCAAGAACATTTTTGCAGTTTGGGAAAATAAATTATCCCCACTTCCATAATATCTTTGAGAAATGTCTAAAACCTGAAGTCTAAAACCTTGTTAACTTTCAAACTTCATACTGATGGAATATTATTTTAATGCTTCACTGTCAAACCTTGTGAGGTTTCAGGTTGTAATAGTGGAGTGCAGCCAAGGACTGAGCCAGCACCGGGAGAGCTAAGGCTTTGGGGGAGTTGCTTAGCCAACCAGGAGAAAGGGGATGTGTGCTGTCGTCACCCAACACAACATCACTGGGGATGTGCCTGTATTTTTCTGTCCTAAGTCCAGGGGTCCTGGGATTCCTCCCACTCCAGACATTGCTCCTAATTTCCATGTGGCCTGGAAACCTTTGTAAAATGATTCAAATATTGACAAATGATGTTTTCTTCTGGTTGGGAAGGAAGCTTAAGAAATACTATGTCTAAAGATGTATTTGTTTATTTGTTTATCTATTTGTTTATTTATTTATTTGAGAGAGAGTGCACACACACACACACACACACACACACACACAAGAGCAGGAGAGGGGCAGAGAGGGAGAGGGGAGAGAGAATGTCAAGCAAGCTTCACACTGTCAGCACAGAGCCCGACGCGGGGCTCAATCTCACAAACTACGAGATCAAGATGAAATTAAGAGTCTATTGTTTAACTGACTGAGCCACTCAGGTGCTCCTAAACATGTATTTAAATGAACAACAAATCCTCCATTTAAACAAGATAAAGTAATTGACAGCAAAGCCCAGAAAATGGCAGAGGAAGTGGGCACGTTTCTGTCCATAATAAACCAGAAATGAGAAATTATTTTTTAATCATTTCTTTATCATGCAAAATGTACATGAAATGTAAGCTGTAACACACACATCTTCATAGTCTTCTGAAGCTCCTGCTCTACCAGGAAACATCCTGGGGAGCCCACCCTCCCTTTCCCTCCTCTAATACATGACACCGAGTGGGGCATGGGGCATAGGTGGGCATGTTCCTTAGCTGAATACTTGGCTGTTTGCAATGCACACTTTTCCTCCCCAGCTACAGTGTAAGCTTCTCAGACACAGGGGATCTCTTTTGTCTTTTCTTGTATCTTCAGCAGCATCCCACATTGTTTTTCAGCTGTTGTAATATACTTTCCTCTATAGTAATACATTCTTGTAAAATTTGTGTTTTATTCAAAGACATTCAAACGTGGCACCTGTCATACCATACCAAACCCTGCAAAAGAGTTTGAAGGGGGAAAATGAGTTTTTGGGACTGTGGACTTTGCCAGGGGTTTGCATTCCCCTCTCACTCTAGGAAGGTGGCTCTGGAATCAGAAAAGCAGAGCTTGGTTCTCAGATCCATCCTTTATAAGCCATGTGATCTCAAGCCTCAGCTTCCCCACCTGTAAGACAGAAATGTTGATAGCTGTGCTATGTAGCTCATAGGACTATGACAAAACACAAGTAATCTCATGTGAAGAGTGCTCTGTGTATCACGACACTGCTCCAGTGAAAACACTGGAGAGTAGCGTGTTATCCTATGGGTATAGTTCACTCAGGGCAGTGTGCCTACCCACTGTCCAATTTTTATTTACCAAGAGGAATAGAGTGCCCTGAGATTTCAGAGCCTTATAGATCTGAATGAGCTGTTAACCACCTTGTATGTCATGGCTTCTCAGCGAGGTGAAGTGATTTTATGTCCTGAAACGTAATCGCTGAAAGCCAGAGAGGAGAGAGAAGAGTGCCACCTGGAAGGTGAATCAGTGTCAGGACTGCAGACAGAGAGGGAGCAGGCAGCACTGGACTTTGACCCAGGAAGAACTTGGACATGAAGCTGGAATGTAGGTCTATTCCAAGGCTGGATTGATAGCAAGAAAGGAGACTCATGTAGGGTACAATTCAGGTTCCCTGAATTTATCACTTAGAGGGTCTTGTCCCTGAGTCTAACTAGAATCGAAATGGCTTTGAAGGCCAGGGTCTGAATGGGGGATTTAAGAGAGAACTCAGGCTATTAAGGCAAGTCTTATACTGCCTCTCATTGGGTTTGGTCTGGGACCTAAGACATGGCTAGGGTAGGTTGAGAAGTAGATTTACTTAAGAAGCTTGAGGCAGGACTTCTGACAAGTGATATTAACAAGCAATGGTCTACTAGAAATTTCAAAACAAGGTTTAATTCCCAAAGAGGATGCAATGATTTAAAGATCACTAGACCACAGAAACTGAATTGCAGCCTTATATTGTAAAATCTTTGATTTTGAGCTCCCAGCAAGTTAAAGGTATTATGACTGGCAAGGAAAACATATTCATTTATTTTATTTGCATAAGAAGGTACCTGTGCCCATTAAAATTAGTTTTAGCTAGTGGTATGGAGTGGACCGGATACCCATCCACTGGAGCTATTCCTCTTAGCAAGGTTCTGGGTAAAGAAATTTCTCACCGGAACTGGTCAGCCATTTCATTCTTACGCTGCTTAACAAATTAGCCCTAACTTAGTGGTGACCAGAGCAATGGGGGTACCCAAGCCAAACATCCCTTGTCCTCCAGCAGGTTATCCTAGGCTTGCTCATGTGGAGATAAGGTAGGATTCTAAGAGGGATAAAGGAGGCATACAAAACTTCTTGAGACCTAGGCTCAGAACTGACACACCATTGCTCTGCCACATTCTATTGATCAAAGCAAGTCATAAGACCAGTCAGGGTCAAGGGATGGGAAAACAGACTCTGCTTTTCGGTGGGAAGAGTCGCAAAGTCACAGTGAAAAGGGCACGGATACAGGGAGGGGAATAATTGCAGCCATTTTTGGAAGGAATTTACCAGAGCCTCAACCCCCAATATATCCCAAGTTCTGGTTCACACCAATGAGCTCTGCTCCCTCCCTATAATGAAAATGAAGAGCTCGACCTCAATCCCCACAAAGCATCTCTCCCACCTCCCTGGGTCCTCCAGGAGTTGGGTTGGAACCTTCTGGCTTAATTGGAACCTTCTGGCTTAATTGACCTTCTTATGGCATTTGCTAGCTCACAACCTTGTGCAGGAGGACTTGTGGCTCTCTGGAGATTTTACTCTCCTGGAGGAGGAAATCATGGACTCTAAGGGCCTTATACTTCCCAATGTCACATGAGTGGTCTGTACAGATGGGAGCGGCCTCACAGCCCAGTGCCCTCTCTCTGCTGTCTGCTCTCTGCCATGTTGTCTTGTGTAAAAGCTTCATGCCCGAATGTAAGACAATACAGAAAGTGCCTGCCCATCCCAAGGTCTATCTGTGCATTCAGGAAAGGTAGGAGGAAAAAGATTATAGGTTATGATGGTTAAGTTTATGTGTCAAGTTGGCTGGACCATAGTACCCAGGTATTTGGGCAAACATTATTCTGGATGTTTCTTAGAAGGTATTTTTGGATGAGATTAACACTTAAATCAGTAGACTATGGGTCCAGCACATTGCCCTCCATAATGTGGGTGGGTCTCCTCCAATCAATTGAAGGTCTTAAAAGAAAAAAAACTCATCTCTGCAGAAAAAAAAAGGAATTCTGCCAACAGATTGCCTTTGGACTAAAACTGCAAATCTTCCCTAGGTCTCCATCCTGCTGGCTTACCCTGCAGATTTTGCAGGTTTTAGACTTTCCAGACTCCATAATCATGTGAGCCAATTTCTTAAAAATCTCTCTTTCTCTGTCTACACACACACACACACACACACACACACACTGTTGGTTCTGTTTCTCTGGAGAACCCTAAGACAGGTATGAAAACAGTGAAAGAATAAGCTCCATCATACTACCCCGGATTCTGAATAAATAAATAATAAGAATAAATAAGTTTAAGAACTGGATCTAAAAATTTCTAGTAACATTTCTAGTATCCTGAGTTAAATACTACTTTTTAGTAGGTTAATAGGGGAAAGAAACAAACAAAAAAAAATGTGCACAAGGAAGGAAGAAGAGCAGAAAGAAAACATTTGTAAATTCTATTCTCATATATTATTCCAGTTAAATAACTGAAGTGAATCAAAGCCAAGGGACGATATTTTACATTGATAGTCATGATGATGTGACCTATTTATGATTTCATTTTTGCGGCTGGGTGGCTCGGTTAAGCGTCAGACTTCAGCTCAGGTCATGATCTCGTGGTCTGTGAGTTCGAGCCCCGCTTTGGGCTCTGGGCTGATGGCTCAGAGCCTGGAGCCTGCTTCCGATTCTGTGTCTCCCTCTCTCTCTGTCCCTCCCCCATTCATGCTCTGTCTCTGTCTCAAAAATAAATAAACGTTAAAAAATTTTTCATTTTTATTCCCATTACTTTATGTTTGTTCCTTTATTATAGGAATGATTGTTTAAAAATGGGATTTCTTGTGACATTTTCCCCAAGGACTCAGTGTTTTACTTACACGTAAGTCATGTGTTTTGCCAAGAACAGGGAATCAAAAATGAACATAAAAATATATATGACCTTATTTTCATTTCAACCATCCTGGTAACCAAGATTTGGAAACAAAATTTTAAAAAAAGTAAACTTTTTTTATTTATTTATTTTAACATTTATTTATTTTTGAGACAGAGAGAGAGCATGAACAAGGGAGAGAGACATTTATTTATTTTGAGACAGAGAGAGAGGGAGACACAGAATCTGAAACAGGCTCCAGGCTCCGAGCTATCAGCACAGAGCCCGACGCGGGGCTCGAACTCATGGACTACGAGACCATGACCTGAGCTGAAGTCGGACGCTGAACCGACTGAGCCACCCAGGTGCCCCTAAACTGCCTTTAAATTGAAGATTTTTTTTTTCCCCCAATGATTGCAATACAGCTGCCATAAATCTTTGAGTTGAAGAGTAGCAAGTTTGCCAAGAAGGGAGTGAGATGGGAAGAAACCAGAAAGATCCAGAAGCAGAATCCACCAGGTTGGGCCCGATGAGCCATCCAAGTCCAGTGAAGGGAAGGAACTCAGGGAGACCACCCTCATAACTCAGGCCTTCTGAGCCTTGAGTCTCTGCTAGCTGCTTTGCTGGGTGGTCCTTTCCAGACCTGAAAGCCTTGGGTATAGCAATACTCTCTTGAGCCCCTTATCAGAAGGACTTCTGCATGGATGACTAAAAGGCCTTTTAATTCAAAAGCTCTTCAGGAGTAGTAAATAAACCTAGAGTGTCTTTACCCTAAAAGCTTGATGGCTGGAAAGAAGGCTCTTTCATTTTCTGGTCCACACTGCCACCTGCTGGTCTGGCCATCTCTCTACGCTAAACATTTGTCGTTTTCTCCCTGTGGATCCAGCCGTTTATATTTTACTCAAATACTCATATATCAGAAGTGTTACCTCACTATATTTCCCATAACATTAAGGAAAGCACTTGATAAACCAATTCATGGAACACAAGTTACTCATGTGGACTGTGGATGTGAAGTGAAATAACAGTCATGAAGCTCAAAATAGAAATAGTTGACTCTGAACATCCCAAGTCTCATTTGGATAATTAATACCTACACTTGTTGGTTGTCTGATTGCCCAGTAATTATAGTTTAAGTTAAACAGGTAAATCTGATGGGTACGTATCTGTTTGTGGACGGGGTTAACAACGCCTGTTGATTAAGCATCTTCTTGTCGTTCCTCTGGAGCTCCATGGTAATTAGTGGGCTGTTATGGGGTTTTTATATATGCAAATAAATATTTAACACGAAAATGTCTCTGGATGACAGACAACAGGTTCATGAGAAGCAGCGATTTATCATCAGCACGGACTACTTCAGGGACATCACTTAATACAGGTAGTCAGGAAACTGTCAACATTTGTTTGGAAAGCCATTACAGAGGGTTTTTGAATAATTTACCTATGTAGCTGCCAAACACATAATGAGTTTGCAAAGTCCTTCAGAGGTTAATTATTCTTGTCCTCCCCCTTTTAGCCTTATTTTTACTCTCTCTTCTTATTGCCTCTCACCACTAAATAAATAAAGGAAAAGAAACTAAGGAGGGTTAAAGGGATGGGAAAAGAGAGAAAAAAGAAAAACACACTCCTGAGGTTCCCAGGGGTAACTCTCAAGCCGTTGTGTACATTTAGGTGAAATCCCTAGCCCCCTCAATAATATATTCTGATGGGTGGGGGGACTTGGATATCCCTGTGTTTACTCTTTCAAGATAAAAAATACAGGAAGTGTTTTCAATGAACAGAGAGCTTCTAATAGTCTCTGGTGAATACACAGCATGTGTAAAGCTAAGTGTGTTTGTGGGGCAGGGGAGAAAGAAGTGGTGGCTTGACTGAGTCGTAGGCTCTCAAATGATCAGACACCAGATCTTCAGAGGGACAACTGGTTCTTCAATAGCTGCCCCTAATTTTATGTGCCCCAGTGATATGATTGCTAACGGAGGTGGAAACTACACGGCCAAAGGGACCAGGATCCTTCTCCACTTATGCTAAGATGATCAACAGGCCACTGGCAAGTTCTAAAAGAAGCATGACTTTAGCTGAGGCCATGTCCTGCTGTCCCAAACCCACAGCTCCTTTGGACAGCGGGACACAGTGTGCAGGAGATGGGCATGAGGCTCCAGGACGCTGGATTCCACTCCTGGCTCTGACAGGAATAGTGTGTGCCCTTGCACCATTCCTGCATGCCATCAGTTGGAATTATTACTGTGCCCCTGCTCTTCAACAGTGAGAATAAAGCAGCCTAAGTAGCTGCACCACTTTTTACATCAAGAGGACCTTTTAAAAATTCTTTTTCTTGAGAGGCTGGGGTGGCTTAGTGGGTTAAGCGTCCGACTCTTGGTTTGGGCTCAGGAAGTGATCTCATGGTTTGTGAGTTTGAACCCTGCATCAGGCTCTGCACTGATAGTGCAGAGCCTGCTTGGGATTCTTTCTCTCTCTCCCTCTCTCTCTCTCTGCCCCTCCTCTGCTTGCGCTGTCTCTGTCTCTCTCAAAACAAATAAATACAATTTAAAAAATCCTTCTTCTTCTCCTCAGGATAAAAGAAATATATAACCATGGATAAAGAAAGAAGTGAGAAGAAAGCAGAAAAAAAAAGTGGAAATGCAAGGATGTCTCCTCTAGCTCCCCTGCCAGTGACAGCACATCATCGCTCTTACCCTGCCACCACCTTGCTTTCAAAAAGAGTTGCCTCATGGGGCGCCTGGGTGACGCAGTCGGTTAAGCGTCCGACTTCAGCCAGGTCACGATCTCGCGGTCCGTGAGTTCGAGCCCCGCGTCAGGCTCTGGGCTGATGGCTCGGAGCCTGGAGCCTGTTTCCGATTCTGTGTCTCCCTCTCTCTCTGCCCCTCCCCTGTTCATGCTCTGTCTCTCTCTGTCCCAAAAATAAATAAAAAACGTTGAAAAAAAAAAAAAGAGTTGCCTCTTGCTCTCAGTTTGCCCATTTTCTGCTCACTCCTTAGCATCCATTTCTTCTCTCAGACCTTGCGCTCCATTCAGCTCGATCCAATGGACATTCTGTAAGCCTTGCTCTTGACTGTCCAGCCACATCTCCCCTTCACGGCTGAGGCCCCATGTGCCCCTGGTTTCCTCTTGCTTCTCTGTTTCCCTCTTCATCCTTATTTGGAAGGAATGTCCTTGTCCACCTGGTCATAATCTGGTGGACCCTTTGCTTCCCACTGGGCACCCTCTCCCTAGACCAGAAGTTCCAGCCCTGTCTGTAACTAGAATTGTCTGGGGTCTTTTTAAATCTACTTATCCCTGGTAAATCTCAATATTTTTTAAAACTTCCCAGCTGATTCTTACACTCAGCCAGGATGAACTCATGAACTCCTGGGCTCTTCCCCATTTACACTAAGATTATCAGCAAGCCACTGTCAGTTTCTAAAATTAGCAGAACTTCAGCAGTGACCCCGTCCTGTGGCCCAAAACTCACAGCTCTTTTGGGCAAGGACCCAAAGTTGGTTCTCAAAGTTGGCTGAACAGGTGGAATCACCTGGAGACTCATAAAAGTTTCTGGTGACTGGATCTTACGTGTCAGGGTTTGAGGCATCTCCTGGGATGCAGGACTTTCAGAGCAAATCTGGGAAAGTCCCAGACAGCCCTGGACAAGCTAGAACAAGTTGGTTACCCTATCCGGATCCTGGCCCCAGAGATTCTGATGTAATGGTACAGGATGGGCATTGGGGATTTAAAAAGCTCCCAAGGTAAGTTTTGTTTTGTTTTGTTTTGTTTTGTTTTGTTTTGTTTTTTGTGTTCAGAGAGAGAGAGAGAGAGAGAGACAGCAAGTGCTGGGGAGAGGGGCAGAGTGAGAGAGAGAGAATTCCAAGCAGGCTCCACACTCATTGCAGAGCCTGGCATGGGACTTGATCCCACGACCCTGGGATCAGGACCCGAGCTAAAATCAAGTCAGAAGCTCAACTGACTGAGCCACCCAGGTGCCTCTCCCACGTAAATTAAGCGTGAAACAAAGTTCAAGCTTTCCCAAGCATCTGAGTCTCCTTGGAGGGCATGTTAAAATGCAAACGACTGACCTCACCCAGCAGTTTCTGACTCTAGGTCTGGGATGGGGCCAGAAATTCTGCATTTCTAACACATTTTCTGGCTGCTGCTGCTGCTGCTGTCCAAAAATCACACTTGGGCACTCCCATCTCTGACTTCAGCTTGAATCCTCACAGTAACATCCTCACAGTAACAAAGACAACAGGTGCATCTCTGGCACAGCCCTCCTTCCAGTTCCAGGTTCATGTGACCAGCTGTGCTGGTCATGTGACTTCTCCACTGGGTGCTTTCAAGGCACCACAAATCCAGAATAATCCCAGTGGAATTCATGGTATTCTTCCCCAAGCCTGTTTCTTCTGATGGTCCCCATCTGCCATAACTCAGACAACTAGGTGGCATCCTGGAACTGAAATCACCCTCTGTCCATTTCCAGACCTGAGTCACCACCATATCTCTCAGTGACTAAGTCAGATGTGACAAAATAACTATTTCTTTAACTTTACACATTATTTTTATTTCACAAATACTATTTCTATAATCTTACAAAGAATTGATCTGCACCCTGTGCAAGCAACACCCTGTGGTCTGGCTGGCCCAAGACCCTCTGTGTCGTGTCACCTTCTGTGGATGGCCAGCTGATGCCATCCTTCATTTCTGCAAGCCTGCAAGGATGAGAAGGTGCAAACAGAAGGGTTTGACCTCATATCTGTGTATAATTTAGCTCCTGAGGTTACTGTTTGGAATTTTTTAGAGTATTTCATTCATTTGAGCCACCCTGGAACTAACATATTCTAGTTCTTAGCTCTTCCCTCTCTGATCCAATTTATATGATTATTCTAAGTCAAGGGACCCTGAAGCCACTCAAGCTTTTATCTACCTAAGAGTCATCCTTCCAGGGCATGGAATTATTTCCATGCCCTGGAAGGATGACTCTTAAAATATTCATGTAATATTCATGTAAAATTAGGTAGCCATTTAAAAAGTGCTTGGCTCACCATAGACTACAAGCAGTGTTAACGCCTATCTAGAATATGAGAAGAAGAAATACTTAAGACAGTCAACTTAAAATTTCACTTCCCTTCATATAATGCTTTGCAGTTTACAAAGTGTTTTTTTTCCAATTCCCATCTGAGTCTCAGAGTTGCCCCAGGAAGGAGGCAAGACCTTTATCATCATTATTTCTCTATTGTTGATGAGCTCACTGAGATCCCATTAGGGTAAATAAACAGCTTCACCGGGGTCACACAGCTAAGGAGCAACAAAACCAGATTTTAAGGTGGTGTGCCTGCCAATGCCAGGCACTCCCCATTGTGCACCACACTGCCTCCCTGAATTTATCATATCTGAGTGTGTCAAACCAGACTGAATCTTCACACATTTCCCCATGACTGTAGTAGTATGCATGTTAGCTTGGGTTCTCCAGAGACAAGGATTCCAGTGCAAATGGTTTATTTGGAGGGGGTGGGGTGTGCAGAGAACAGGGCACATCATGTGCACATCACACCCTGGCTCCCTTTTCTCCAGCCCCTGCTCCATCGAACCTCTGAGAGCCCATGTACTGTTTTGTACCCATCATTCTTTGAAGTTACTGGGCTTTTACTTAATGCACATGTCTGTCTCTGTGAAAGAGCCACATGCCCCCAGAACAATTGGCAGGGGCCATTGCTTTTCAAAAATTGTCACAAGGGTGTCCTTATGGATGGCAGGGGGTAGGTGGGTAGTGAAATGGCATGGAGATTTGGCAAATAAAAGGTACAATTGTTAAGCTTTGGGCTCCTCAGGGCAGCCCTACAGGGATAGTTGGGAAGCAGCCTAGAGCACTCTCCCCAGAACGATCCCACAGTTTGGGGGGGGGGGGGCGTTGATTCCCTGGCATTTCCAACCTGCGGGGCATGCACAGAGAGGTCTTTGAGGCTCTAAGCAAAGTCCAGGATGTGGACCACTGGCCTGGCACTGTCCATTCCAACCTGCCTTTTACTCCTCATCCAGCTTTGTCTCCCAGCCCAGGTGAGCTTTCTTATACATGCCTGTCACTAACCACAAGAGGCACTAGACAGAATAGGATGGGTAGCTCCAGGTAAAACCATTCCCCACTTGTAGACAAACAAATCAGCAATGAAATATCACCTCTATTTTTCCCATGGATCAATTAGGTAGAGCTCATGGTACACAACTTAAGCATCCTGGAAATTTTCTCTGTAAGAAGAATTCTTGCAAACCCAATACTTTACCCAGAGGTTTCTAAAAGGACACCCTTGTGACAATTTTTGAAAAGCAATGGCCCCTACCAACTGTTCTGGGGGCATGTGGATCTTACACAGAGATAGACATGTGCATTAAGTAAAAGCCCAGTAACTTCAAAGAATGATGGGTACAAAACAGTACATGGGCTCTCAGAGGCTCAGTGGAGCAGGGGCTGGAGAAAAGGGAGCCAGGGTGTGATGTACATGTATGTTGAGGGGACACCTACTATGGAAACTGCATCCCCAGCTGAGACAAGTCCCAGGCTCCAGGCAGATCTGCAACTTCATTTTTCATACCTTCCTCCCACCTCTCAGTCACTTAATATTGGCATGTATTTTCTGGGGCTCCCTCTGCTCCCTTCCCTTGAACTACAACTCTCCAGAGAACCTCTTCATTTTAGGTTCTCCTCTGCAGAGCCCTGCCCACCCTGAGAGCCATCTGATCTGACAGTAATCAACATTTGTTCATAACGAGAGAACATGGAAAGTGCTTTAGTGGGCCCTCAGCCTCAGTAAATGCCTTGTGAATAGGACCATGCTCTATTTTCCATTTCCCCTCCCCACTGACCCCTATTGCATCCCCATGTCTTAATATATCTCAGTGTTAGGGGGAAAGCAATCCTGGCAACCAAGGAAGAGGAGCCAGGATGCAGGGATGGAAAAAAAGAAAGAAGGAGAACCAGTATTTAGAATCAACTGTGTGCTGAGAATGTCACATGCATATCTTGTTTCTTGCCCCAAGCCTGTGAGCGAAGGTGTTACAGATGAAGAAACTGCAGCCAAGACTTGCCCAAGCTACCACAGCCAGGAAATAGGGTTAAATCACCACTAGTCTTTCCAAAGTTTAAATAAACAACTAAAGAGCTTAACTCTTCCCAGAAGTATTTGAGTCTTAAAAACAGAACTTATGGGCAGAGTTTCAGATAAAAAAAAAAGTAATCTTTAACTGGCTTAATTAGTTCGAGGGGACAGTGAGAGTGGCATAAGTGGACATCACATAGAGAAAGGATAACTCAGGGAGGAAGGTGATTTGCATTTGAATTTTGCATTTGAAATTATACATTTAGTATTAAATGAAACAGCACCAAAGAGCAAGGGTGCTGGGTCGGATAGTGCTGTTTGATTGCTGTCCCATTAACTTAGGCAACCCGGCACCTGGGACCGTGTGCCTCTCAGGTGTCCTGTCTCGGGGAGCATAATTGACTGAGAGCTCCAGGTACTGCAGCTGACTCCATGTCCTGTGTCAGCTAATGACTAGGTACAGCAGGGACACTGAGGCAGGTCTCTTCCTTGAGACCAACGTAATTTGAGCTTAAAGACAGACTCCCCATCAGATGTGCTGAAGTGCAAAGATCTTTCCTGTCCAATCTCCCTTCCCTCCTTCTTTCCCTCTCTCCTCCACAGGGGTCAGCCCTGCAGCCTCCTCTGGCTCTCTTCCCATTTTTTCCCCAATAAATCTCCTACAAATCTAATTTCATCTTGGCATCTGTTGCTGGGAGGGCACGGACTTAATATGGTCAATAAGAGGAAGATATTAGAAGACTATGTAGGTCTAAGGAAAAATCTTAACTGCTTGCCTGAGTTCCAATTGCCCTCACCTGCTTTTCTTTGTCTAAAAGCTTTGTCCGGCACCAGAGCTCCTTTGCCTGCCCCCAGCAGGCCAGGAGAGCCTGGGAACAAGCACAGCCCATTCCTTGCTCAGCAGTCCTGTTAATGACTGAAGAGTGTCAGAGTATAAATACCCCAAACCCCTCATCCCTCTGGGGCATTGCTACACTCTTCCCCAGAGACATCAGCAAGATTGAGCTCCAGAGGCCCACAATGATTCACCTGGTAACACAGCCATTGCTGCCTGTCTTCTGTTCTTTGTCTCATTCCCTCATTCACCTTCCAGGGGTTTTCCTTCATCTCCAAAATGAATTACTTACACTCAGATCCTTGCTCAGTGTCTGTCTGGGGAGAACCCAAACTACATCATGGTGTGTTGATACAATTGGATACTATACTGCAGTGATGATGAGTGATCCATAACTGCATTCAACAATACAGCTGAATCTTATACACGCAATATGGAACAAATGAAGCCAGATACAAAAGAGGCCATACGCCACCACAGGCACACCCACTGACATAAGAGTTTCAATAAGAACAAATAAGAAACTGTAAATAACGGGGCACCTGGGTGGCTGAGCCGGTTGGGCGTCCGACTTCAACTTAGGTCTTGATCTTGCGGTTCATGGGTTCGAGCCCCATGTCAGGCTCTATGCTGACAGCTCAGAGCCTGGAGGCTGCTTCGGATTCTGTGCCTCCCTCTCTCTCTTCCCCTACCTTGCTTGTGCCCTGTCTCTCTCTCTTCGAGATAAATAAACATTAAAGAAAAAAGAAAATGTAAATACATAATAATTCTAAAACAGAGAGAGCACACAAGAGCGAATACACTATGTGATTCTACTTTAAGTGCAACAGAAGACCAAGCAATTCATGCTGTCAGTGGCCACCTCCAGCGATGGGTGGTGACTGGTGTATGAGGAGGCCATCTGGGAATATTCCCTTTCTGGACCTGGGTGCTATTGACGGGGTGACTTTAATTTTAGAAAATTCATCAAGCCATAAAATTATTATTTTTCACATTTCTATGCATAAAGAAATGTTTAAAAAAGAAATAATGAGGAAAAAAAAGGTTATGTCATTTATTTGTTTTTCCATCTGTCCACCCATTCATGCATCAAATAATCAAACACTGAGCTCCAACTAGGCATAGGTATCTTTACCTCAAGAAACTTGGCCTCATGAGGGAAACAGGCAAGTAAATATGGTATGAGAGTTGTATTTTAACATGGAGATATCTTGTTCTGGGCCAAAGTTATCATACGCATGATATTGAGTGACAATCCTGGAGAATAGCACTTCTTTGACATTTGAGAACAAAAATATAAAAATAAATTCTGGATCTAATATACTTTACCCCTTAAATTTCAAAAATAAGTTGTTGTTGTTGTTTTTTAACCTGGAAGAGAGATGGGAATTGAGAGGCAGAATCCCAAGGGACATCAGGAGCTGTACTTCCTTTATGGGTGACTAATTTATCAATAATAGGGAGCCAAATAATAGGGAGGCAAAGTCGTGCACCTGGTCAACCTCTCCTCTTACGGTATCAGGTTGGCAATTCTTAGGCACCTCCTGAGATCAGACTGGAGAAAGAGTTAATTTTCCTACCCACTAGAATGCCTCCTGCCAGCCCGCGACCTGATCCTTTGTGGGAGGTGCTGGGCTTTGGAGAGAGCACTGTGAATCCATCACTATTAAAGTCTAGAAACTGAAAAATGCTCATTACACATGGGTAGTAAGTAGTTCTAGTTGTCCTCCAGCAGAGGGCACTAGAGAGTCTGGGAACCGATGACCAAAGTCAAATTCAATAAACCAACAATGCAGTCTCACTCCCCAAGGCTTTTTTTCTCCCCACCAACCCGGCCCCTCCTAATTTTCCACCTCAGAATGCAGCCCTTCCAGCCCTGCTCTTGCACGTCCGACACAGCAGGAAACAGACCTTGGGACATTTTCTGAATCAAAAACATGTATCGTGTTTATAAATGACAGTCATTGCCTTGTGGGTAAGGCTTTGAACTGTTGCTTGGTGAGCACTTTATGGTGATCCATGGGCACCCTCAATCTTCCACAGATCACACTTTCGCTACATATTTCAAAGTAAATCTCCCACTTTTTTTTTTTTTTTACCAACTTAGCCTTTTCTCTTATTCTTATTTTCTCTCCTTTGAGAAAAAATAGGGGGTTAAAGGGGAAAGTAGCTATGTAGGACAGCACCAAATACTACTACTAGAAGGATTATTCAAATCTTCACTTAATAAAGTAAGTTATTTTGACATACCCTGATAGTATTATTATCTCAAGTAGTACTATTCTTTGAATTGATTCCTTAAAAATTTTTTGTTAATGTTTATTTATTTTTGAGAGTGAGAAAGAGCAGGGGAGGGCCAGAGAGAGGGAGATAGAGGACCCGAAGCGGGGTCCTCACTGACAGCAGAGAGCCGGATGTGGGGCTTGAATTCATGAGCTGTGTGATCATGACCTGAGCTGAAGCCAGACACTTAACTGACTGAGCCACACAGGCACTCCTGATTCCTTTACTTTAATGTATGCAGATGATCAATGATTTTATGCAACATTTGCAAGAAGGAAGGAATTTTAAGAAATTAATCATTGTCTTCTCATTTTATTTGTCCTAACTTGTCTTTTTCTCTCTGGAGGCTTGCAGAATTTTCTCCATTATTGGTGGTTGAAGGGAATGCTAAGGTGCCTCCCCTCCAGGAGCAAGATGCTTGTTCCCCCAAAGGTTGGGAGAACTGCTGTCACTGCTCACAGCTGAGACACTCTGGGAACTGACCTCTGCCAGAGGGACTATTCTTGAAGGCAGCTTGCATCCATTGTCTGGAGGTAGAAGGATGGGTTACCTTTCCTCAATTCAGGATGATATTGAAAGAGACATTCCAGCTCCAGAACTCCCTGTAGGATCAGCTGAGGCTCGGCCTTGCCATACAATACCTACCCCACCCTACTCCCAGGACATGCCCACCTTCCCACCTGACCTCCACAAGAAGAACTAGGGTCAAGTCACACATAATCCAGTGGAGAAAGTGCTGGGTCTGCTGGGTAAAGAGAGGCACTAGCTAGTGATGGAGCTGCAGGACCCAGCCATTATGTACCAGCAGGAGCCAGGAGGCTAGTCATGGGACTGTGCCCTGAGGAGACTGGACCCAGGTGGGTAGCTCATGAATTTGGATAAGGGAGACTTCATTTGCATGGGCATGCTCACTCAAGACATGGGATTTAACATCCAGCAAGGATCCCAGCAAGTTAACACACTGCTAGGGTGACTTAGAAGTCTGTAAGAAGTGGTTTCCCATACTAAGTGCAGTAGAAATGCCAGAACTAGGATCGAATGGCTCAGTGAAGTGATCACACTGGAGCATATATACTGTGTAAAGTCAGAAACCTACAAGATGACCAGGTGCTGTGGACCAGCCCAGGGAACATGCCAGTTACCAAAGCAGTTAGGAGTGTGCTGCTGAAAGGGACCCCGAATCTTCAGGAAGCTTCATAGCAGCTATCCCCCGGAGGGCAGGGCAGATGGCAGGAAGTGATCTTACAGAAATGGGCTCCCTGATAGCAATGATGATGAAGGGATCCCGAAATGACAGAAGCCAGGTGGCAGCACTTAGGCATTAGAAGTTATTAGGTGGGCCCAATTATTGTAGTGAGTGGCACGACTGGCAGGGCAGCCAGGGTCCCTTGAGAGCCATGGGGATGACCAATAAAACATGGTGTTTTGAGGGGTGAAATAATTGGACAGATGTGTCGGTGGTCTGTAAGACCACCCTCAGATTCAGTGATTCACTAGGACTCAGAGAACTCAGAAGAGCTGTTATACTCACGATTACAGTTTATTACAGTGAGAGGATACAGATTAAAATCAGACACAGGAAATGGCACATAGGCCAGAGTGCAGGAGAGACCATGTGAGAGCTCCCAGTCATCATCTCCCAGTGGAGCCATAGGAGCAGTGCTTAATACTCCCAGCAACACATATGGAGTTGTGCCAACCAAAACTTGAGCCTTGATGTCTAGACTTTTTCTGGGGGGGTCGGTCATGTAGTGCTGGGGTGCCCACATGACTGGGACGTTACTTGCTTAGTCTCCAGCCCCTCTCCCAATCAAATTGATACAATGTTGCCTAAGACCCCCACCATAAGTCACATTGTTAGACAAACTATCGGTGAACCAAAGCCCCAGAATAAAGACACTTTTACCAGGCAGAATATTCCCAGGGCTTAGAGGTTATCTCCTAAGAGCCAACCAAGGACCAATTTCTTTGGAATATGCGCAGTTTGAACATTCCAAACTTGCTGAGTTAACCTATTATTGCACCCGAGGCCAAGAGTTGTCCCGCTTACTTTGTACAGCTAAAAAGAAAGCAAAGATGGTTGATCAGGAGACTGAGAATAGGTTTCCAAAGAAAGGTCACAATCTCTTGCCAGTTTCAGGATTTGGACCAATTCTAAATCCTGAAGCACACTGAACAAAGAAGAGGCTAGGTCCCTGGGTGGAAGGACTCTTCTACTCTATGACAATTGTATATGCCAGTACTTAAGTGATCTACAGCCACTTAAACTCAGGTAATTGTAAACTGGAGAAAAGGAAATAACCAAACTTTTAAAGGACTATTAAACACAGGGTCTGAATTGGCACTGATACCTGGGGACCCAAAACATTACCATGGATCCTTGTTAGAGAGGATGCACATAGGGACCCAGCTACATATGGAGTCCAAGACAGATCCAGCTCACAGGTGGGTCCACTGGACCCATTGACTCACATGGTGGTCATATTCAAGTCCCCGAAAGTATCATTGGCGTGTATACACTTGGTAGTTGGCAGAACCTTCAGATTCCTTCCTTGAACTGTAGGGCAAGAGGTGTGATAGTGAAGAAGACCAAGGGAAAGACCTGAAAACTGCCTTGTCTCAGGCTGATCAAAGAAAATTTAAATACCCACATTCCAGTGATAAAGGCAGAAATTCATGCCATTCTTAGAGATCAAAAGGATGCAGTGTAGGTGGTCCCAACGATATTCCCACTTAATTCATTAGTCTGTCACTTAATAAAGCAGACAGGTCTTGGAGGGTAACTGTGGACTAACATAAAATTAACCAAATAGTAACCATGATTATAGTTCTTTGCCAGATGCAGTATTTTCCTAGAGCAGATTAGCTCAGGCTAAGGTACATGGTATGTACCTTTGATCTGGGAAATGTGTTCTGTTCCACTTCTATTCAAAGAAGGGTCAGAAACTCCTTGCATTCACAAGGAACAAATAATTTATACATTTACAGTTTTTCCCTGGAGCAGTGTTAATTCTCCCACCATCTATCATTACCCTCTGAAGAAATATAGGAAATCTAGACATCCTGCAGAGCATCAAATTTGTCATTGATATTAATAATTTAATATTAATCAGACTAGTCAAGCAAGAAGATCAAGGCATTGGTTACACAGGTACATCTCAGAGGGTGACAGATAAAATATATGAAGAGTCAAAATCTTGCTGTATCTATAAAACTGTTAATGGCCCATTGGTCTGGGGCATGCCCAGATAACCTTCAAAATAAAATAGAAACCATTATAACATACACCCTTCATCACTACGATGAAATCACAATGCCTTGTAGGACTCTTTGGGTTCTGGAGACAGTATATTCCACAACTGGTAATTTTCTCTGATCCATTTATTGAGTGATGTGAAAGAATACCAACTCTGAATGTGGTCCAGAACAGGAAAAGACTTAGCAGCAGGTGAAATCTGCAATGCAAGCCACTTTGCAGCTTCTACCATACAACCTAGTAAACCTCACTTTTCTGTGGAAAAGCTGGCATGCAAAATTCATGGTAAGATCCAATGGGATGACCACAGTGTAGATTCCTAATGTTCTGGAGTAAGGCCATATCACCTGCAGTAGAGATCCATATACCATTCAAATAGAGATCCTGGTGTGCAAATTCGCCTGAGTAGAAGTTGAGTGACATGTGGCCTAGAGAAGGTCACCATGAGCTGGGATCTGTCAAACCTACTAAGTCATAAGGTAGGCTGGTCCCAACAACAATCCGTTGTAAGATGGGATTGGTACATACATAACTGTGCGTGAGTAGGAAAGAGGGCACAAGCAAACTGTACAAGTGTGGTGGACTACACTCCCATGTCACTCAATATTTTTCCAGGTGAAAGAAGAGGGAGAAGATTGAGTTTGGTTCATGGATGGATGGACTTGAATATGAATGCAAGATGAAAATTGGCTGCACATATACTATAGCCCCATTCAGGGTAGTCTTGAATGACGGCAGTGAAGGGAAATTCTTTCAATAGGCAGAACCTCAGGCAGTGTGGAAAGAGAAGTAGCCTGGGAAAATTTGAATATACATGGGCTTATGGCAGTGGTAGATGATTTGGCAGATAGGTCAGGACCTATAAGGAGGAAGATTGGGAATAAAGAGCTCTGGGGAACAGACATGTAGGTGGGCACACAGGAGTGGGCACCAAGTATGAAGATCTTTGCATCACATATTAATATCTACCAGAGAGCATCCAACCTAGAAAAGGCACTAAGCTACCAAGTATATTTCAGTCAGTTGATATCAGTTCCAGCCTCTGTCATTGGCTATCCTGGTGCTAGCATAATGGGTACCTGAATGAATAATGGTGACAGGGATGGAAGCTATTCATGGGCCTAACAGCAAGAGTTCCAAATGACAAAGGCTGATCTACTGCCAAAGCCAAATGTCCAATTTGCCAGGCATATAAACCAAAGCTGAGTCCCTATTTTGGCACCATTACTAAGTGACCAATGAGATAGTTGGTGGCAAGTTGATTGCATTTGACCCTACTCTGAAAAAGCAGTGATTCATCTTGACTGGAAGCAAAAATATTCTCGGTATGAATTTTTTTTTTCCAGTCTGTAGAACAACTTGGTCAGCACCAGTATCCATCTTACATTATTTGATCTACCAACATGGAATACTACATTATACCACCTCAGACCCAGAGATCCACTTTGTAGCAGAGGAAAGACACTTGGTGGTGGGATCCAGTAGTCCTGTCTGCACCACTCAGAAACTGCTGGCCTTTTTTGAGAGGAGGAGGGAGTGGGGACCAGCTCATGTTTAATCATGACATTTTTTATTTTATTTTATTTTATTTTATTTTATTTTATTTTATTTTATTTATTTTATTTTATTTTATTTTTTGTGTTCTTTATTTTTTTAATTTTTATTTTTTTAGTTTACATCTATGTTAGTTAGTATATAGTGCAACAATAATTTCAAGAGTAGATTCCTTAATGCCCCTTACCCATTTAGCCCATCCCCCCTACAACAACCCATCCAGCAACCCTCTGTTTTTTCTCCATAGTTAAGCGTCTCTTATGTTTTTGTCCCCCTCCCTGTTTTTATATTATTTTTGCTACCCTTCCATTATGTTCATCTGTTTTGTGTCTTAAATTCCTCATATAAGTGAAGTCATATGATATTTGTCTTTCTCTGACTGACTAATTTCGCTTAGCATAATACCCTCTAGTTCCATCCATGTAGTTCAAATGGCAAGATTTCATTCTTTTTTATTGCGGAGTAATACTCCATCGTATATCCATCGTGTATAGATATAGATGTAGATATAGATATAGATATAGATATAGATATAGATATAGATACAGATATAGATACACACAACATCTTTATCCATTCATCCATTGATGGGCATTTGGGCTCTTTCCATACTTTGGCTATTGTTGATAGTGCGGCTATAAACATTGCAGTGCATGTGCCCCTTTGAAATGGCATACCTGTATCCCTTGGATAAATACTTAGTAGGGCAATTGCTGGGTCGTAGGGTAGTTCTATTTTTAATTTTTTGAGGAACTTCCATACTGTTTTCCAGAGTGGCTGCACCAGTTTGCATTCCCACCAGCAGTACAAAAGAGATCCTTTTTCTCTGCATCCTCACCAACATCTGTTGTTGCCTGAGTAGTTAATGTTAGCCATTCTGACAGGTGTGAGCAGGTATCTCAGTGTGGTTTTGATTTGTATTTCCCTGCTGATGAGTGATGTTGAGCATCATTTCATGTGTCGGTTGGCCATCTGGACGTCTTCTTTGAAGAAGTGTCTATTCATGTCTTTTGCCCATTTCTTCACTGGATTATTTGTTTTTTGGGTGTTGAGTTTGAGAAGTTCTTTATAGATTTTGATACTAACCCTTTATCTGATATGTCACTTGCAAATATCTTCTCCCATTCCATTGGATGCCTTTTGGTTTTACTGATTATTTCCTTTGCTGTGGAGAAACTTTTTATTTTGATGAGCTCCCAACAGTTCATTTTTGCTTTTGTTTCTCTTACCTCTGGAGGTGTGTTGAGGAAGAAGTTGCTGCAGCCATGGTCAAAGAGGTTTTTGCCTGCTTTCTCCTGGAGGATTTTGATGGTTTCCTGACTCACATTTAGGTCTTTCATCCATTTCAAATTTATTTTTGTGTATAGTGTAAGAAAGTGGACCAGGTTCATTTTTCTACATGTTGCTGTCCAGTTTTCCCAGCACGACTTGCTGAAGAGACTGTCTTTATTCCATTGGATATTCTTTCCTGCTTTGTCAAAGATTAGTTGACCATACATTTGTGGGTCCATTTCTGGGTTCTCTATTCTGTTCCATTGATCTGAGTGTCTCTTCTTGTGCCAGTACCATACTGTCTTGATGATTGCAGCTTTGCAATATAGCTTGAAGTCTGGGATTGTGATGCCTCCTGCTTTGGTTTTCTTTTTCAAGATTGCTTTGGCTATTTGAGGTCTTTTCTGGTTCCATACAAATTTTAGGATTGTTTGTTCTAGATCTGTGAAGAATGCTGGTGTTATTTTGACAGGTATTGCATTGAATACATAGATTGCTTTGGGTAGTATTGACATTTTAACAATATTTGTTCTTCCAATCTGTGAGCATGGAATATTTTTCCATTTCTTTGTGTCTTCTTCAATGTCTTTCGTAAGCTTTCTATAGTTTTCAGTGCATAGATTTTTCACTTCTTTGGTTAGACTTATTCCTAGGTATTTTACGGTTTTTGGTGCAATTGTAAATGGGATTGATTCCTTGATTTCTCTTTCTGTTCCTTCATTGTTGGTGTATAAGAATGCAACTGATTTTTGTGCATTGATTTTATATCCTGCCACTTTGCTGAATTCACGGATCCATTCCAGCAGTTTTTTGGTGGAATCCTTGGGTTTTCCGTATAGAGTATCATGTCGTCTGTGAAGAGTGAACGTTTGACTTCCTCCTTGCCAATTTGGATGCCTTTTATTTCTTTGTGTTGTCTGATTGCTGAGGCTAAGACTTCCAATACTATGTTGAATAACAGTGGCGAGAGTGGACATCCCTGTCTTGTCCCTAACTTTAGGGGGAAAGCTCTCAGTTTTTCCCCATTGAGGATAATATTAGTGTTGGGTCTTTCATATATGGCTTTTATGATCTCGAGGTATGATCCTTCTATCCCTACTTTCTTGAGGGTTTTTATCAAGAAAGGATGTTGTATTTTGTCAAATGCTTTCTCTACATTTATTGAGAGGATCATAGGGTTCTTGTCCTTCCTTTTATTGGTGCGATGAATCACATTGATTGTTTTGCAGATATTGAACCAGCCCTGCATCCCAGGTATAAATCCCACTTGGTCATGGTGAATAATTTTTTTAATGTATTGTTTGATCCGGTTGGCTAATATCTTGTTGAGGATTTTTGCATCCATGTTCATCAGGGAAACTGGTCTATAGTTCTCCTTTTTAGTGGGGTCTTTGTCTGGTTTTGGAATCAAGGTAATGCTGGCTTAATAGAAAGAGTTTGGAAGTTTTCCTTCCATTTCTACTTTTTGGAACAGTTTCAAGAGAATAGGTGTCAACTCATTCTTAAATGTTTGGTAGAATTCCCCTGGAAAGCCCTGGACTCTTGTTTTTTGGGACATTTTTGATTACTAATTGGATTTCTTTACTGGTTATGGGTCTGTACAAATTTTCTATTTCTTCCTGTTTCAGTTTGGTAGTTTATATGTTTCTAAGAATTTGTCTGTTTCTTTCAGATTACCCATTTTATTGGCATATAATTGCTCATAACATTCTCTTATTATTGTTTTTATTTCTGCTGTGTTGGTTTTGATCTCTCCTCTTTCATTCTTGATTTTATTTATTTGGGTCCTTTCTTTTTTCTTTTTGATCAAACTGGCTAGTGGTTTATCAATTTGGTTAATTCTTTCAAAGAACCAGCTTCTGGTTTCATTGATCTCTTCTACTGTTTTGGGGTTTTTTGTTTTGTTTTGTTTTGTTCTGTTTTGATAGCATTAATTTCTGCTCTAATTTTTATTATTTCCCTTATTCTGCTGTTTTTGGGTTTTATTTGTTGTTCTTTTTCCAGCTCTTTAAGGTGTAAGGCTAGGTTGTATATCTGAGACCTTTCTTCCTTCTTTAGGAAGGCCTGGATTGCTATATACTTCCCTCTTATGACCGCCTTTGGTACATCCCAGACATTTTGAGCTGTGGTGTTATCATTTTCATTAGCTTCAATGTACTTTTTAATTTCCTCTTTAACTTCTTGGTTAGCCCATTCATTATTTAGTAGGATGTTCTTTAGTCTCCAAGTATTTGCTATCTTTCTAAATTTTTTCTTGTGATTGATTTCGAGTTTCATAGCATTGTGGTCTGAAAATATGCACAGTATGATCTGGATCTTTTTGTACTTGTTGGGGGCTGATTTCTGTCCCAGAATGTGATCTATTCTGGAGAATGTTCCATGTGCACTGGAGAAGAATGTATATTCTGCTGCTTTAGATGAAATGTTCTGAATATGTCTGTTAAGTCCATCTGGTCCAGTGTGTCATTCAAAGCCATTGTTTCCTTGTTGATTTTTTGTTTAGATGATCTGTCCATTGTTGTAAGTGGGGTGTTGAAGTTCCCTACTATTATGGTATTATTATCGAAGAGTTTCTTTATGTTTGTGATTAATTGATTATATATTTGGGTACTTCCACATTTGGAGTATGAATGTTTACAATTATTAGGTCTTCTTGGTGGATAGACCTCTTAATTATGATATAATGCCCTTCTTCACCTCTTGTTACAGTCTTTATTTTGAAGTCTATATTGTCTGATATAAGTATGGCTACTCTGGCTTTCTTTTGTCAACCATTAGCATGATAGATGGTTCTCCATCCCCTTACTTTCAATCTGAAGGTGCCTTTAGGCTTAATGTGGGTCTCTTGTAGAAAGCATATAGATGGATCTTGTTTTCTTATCCATTATGTTACCGTATGTATTTTGATCGGAGCATTTAGTCCATTGATATTTAGAGTGAGTACTGAAAGATATGAGTTTATTGCCATTATGTTTTTTGTAGAGTTGGAGTTTCTGGTGGTGTTCTCTGGTCCTTTCTAGTCTTTGTTGTTTGGGGTCTTTTTTTTTTTTCATCTTTTCTGCCCTCAGAGAGTCTCCCTTAAAATTTCTTGTAGGGCTGGTTTAACGGTCACAAACTCCTTTAATTTTTGTTTGTCTGAGATACTTTTTTTAAAAATCTCTCCTATTTTGAATGACAGCCTTGCTGGATAAAGAATTCTTGGCTGCATGTTTCTCCTATTCAGCACATTAAATATATCCTGCCACTCCTTTCTGGCTTGCCAAGTTTCAGTGGATAGGTCTGCTGCAAACCTGATCTGTCTTCCCTTGTAGGTTCAGGACTCTTTTTTACCTTGCTGCTTTCATAATTCTTTCCTTGTCTGAGTATTTTGTGAATTTGTCTATGATATGCCTCGCTGATGGTCAGTTTTTGTTGAATCTTGTGGGGGTCCTCTGTGCTTCCTGGATTTTGATGTCTGTGTCTTTCCTCAGGTGAGGAAAGTTTTTCACTATGATTTGCTCACATAACACTTCTACCCCTTTTTCTCTGTCTTCATCTTCTGGGACCCCTATGATTCTGATATTCTTTTTTAATGAGTCACTGATTTCTCTAATTCTTAAATCGTGCTCTTTTGCCTTAGTCTCCCTCTTTTTTTCTGCTTCATTATTCTCCATAAGTTTGTCCTTTATATCGCTGATTTGCTGTTCTGCCTCATCCACCGTTGCCGCTGTGGCATCTATTTGAGATTGCAGCTCAGTTATAGCATTTTTTATTTCATCCTGACTAGTTTTTACTTCTTTAACTCCACAGAGAGGGGTTCTAATCTATTTTTGACCCCAGCTAGTATTCTTATTATCGTGATTCTAAATTCTGGTTCAGACATCTGGCTTGTGTGGGTGTTGATTAAGTCCCTGGCTGTCATTTCTTCCTGCTCTTTCTTTTGGGGTGAGTTCCTTCATTTCACCATTTTGAAGGGAGAAAAGGAATTGATGAGGTAAAAAAAATTAAAACTAAAAAATTAAAAACCACACACAAACACAAAAGTGAAATAAATGAGGGTTGATTCTAGGTGTGTTTTTGTCTGGTTATTTAAAGGAGCTTGATAGATTAGGGAAAAAAAGGAAAGAAAAAGAAAACATTTGAAAATTTGAGAAAATGAATACAATCAAATATAATAAAATGAAATGATGGAAGTAAATAGAATTTGAAAAATTTACAAAAAAGTAAAAAATATAGTAGAAAAAATAAAGAAAAATATTTTTAATAAAAATTGAAAATAAAAATAGATTTTTTTCTCTTTCTGTATTCAAGAAAAATAAAAGAAATGAAAAAGAAGAGAACAAAGAAAATTGAGTAGATGGATCAGCAGACTGAAATACAATTGAAATTACATCTGTTTCCCCTAGAAGTCAACTATGAAGCACTTTATAGTCCAAAAACTAAGCAGGCAGAGAGATTTGTGGTGTTCCTGAAGAGTGAGTTTGGCCCAGTAAGGTGAGGCTTACTGTAACAGCTCTGTTCTCCACTAGATGGCGCTGATTAGCTTACTGGGGTGGATTATGGCGCTTGTAGGTGTGTATCCGCATGCTCTGGAGGGGTGAAAATGGTGTCACCCAGCTACCCAGTCTCTAGTATCGGAACTCTGCTCTCCTCGACCAGCAATTGCACACCCGTCCTTTGTCTCCAGCTTCCATCCACTCCCTGTTTTTACACTGTCCGTGTCCAATCTGTCAAGTTGCCAGGCAGCTCCTGCATCTTGAGTTTTATCTCAAATGTGGCTGTGTTTCCTGACTCCTCACTTCTGAGGGACTGTGGCTTTAACCCGTTCTGACCCTCTGTGGGAGGGTCTCACCGAGCAATGGCCAGGTGCTGGCTGCACCCAGGAACGTTCATGAGACCATGCTGCTGTCAATGCCTAGATGCTGTGGCTGGGTGCCAGCCAGCCCCAGAAAATGTTCATACAATCGTGTAGCAGCAGCATTTCAGGGATATAGGAAAATCACAACACACATCTGGCACCAGGCTTCACCCTTAATGACCTTGTCCCAGCACCAGAGAATGTGGTTGTTCTCTGGGGTCTGCTGGGACCAGGTGGCCACACATCCTCTACCACATGTCTTTCCATCAATGGGACTGCTTCTCCCTGTGTGGCCCAAGAACTTCCTGGACCCCACTCTGCTCCTGGGGATTCACCCTTCTCACCAGAGCACCACCAGATATTGACCTACAGATTTTCAGACTCTGCACTTCCCCTGTTGATAGAGTCTTAATGGAATTTAAACCCTCTCCTTTATCCTTTCTTCCTTTGTAGTTCAGTCCCTATGGCTGTTTCCCCTTTTCCACTTTCTCTCCAGGTGCTTTGGGGGGGTGCTTTTCCCATACTCTACCCCCCCATCTCTGTCCTCTCTTCACAAGCAAAAACAGCTCCCTGCCCACCGCAGCTTCTCTCTGTCCCAGTTCACCTCTCCATGCTGCATACCTGCTGAGTTCCGTGGTTCAGGTCATGCAGATTGTTGTGTTAATCCTCAGATTAACTAGTTTTCTAGGTGTGCAGTTTTCTAGGTGTGCAGGATGGTTTAGTGTTGATCTGGCTGTATTTCATGGATGCGATAGGCAAAAAACAAAAAACAAAAACAAAACTCATGCTGTTCTGTCATCTTGGTTCCTCCCTGTCTAATCGTGACATTTTAAAATTGGACAAGTGTTTGATATCTAACCACCCCACCACCACCATAAATTGATTCAAGAGACTTTTGAAGGCACAGCTAAGTCTCCAGCTTGGAGAGGATGCCCTACTACAATGGGATTCCTGTCTCTAGGGTACAGTCTATGTCTTGAATCAAAGACTATTACATGACACTGTTTCCCCTATAGACAGCCAAGGGATGAACATAGGCATGTGTTCCAGTGAGCAGCTTGGGGATTTCGTGCTTTTAAACCTGAAACTTTAGACTGTCATGATCTAGAACTGCACCACCCAACATGGTAGCCACTATTCAAATGTAACTCTTTAAATTCAAATTAAACAAATAAAAGTTAAAATTCATTTTCACAATCCTTTTGGCCAGATTTCAACTCCTCAATAGCCACATGTGGTTAACAGCCACCACATTGGGTGGTGCAGGTATAGAACATTTCCATAATTGCAGAAATTTCTATTGGATAGCACTGGTTGGAGATCCTGTTTCCCAGATTGGCAGCACTTCTTCTAGGAGAAACAGTAAGAGTTCCACTAAATTTAAGCTGCAGTTACTGCCATGTCACTTTGAATTCTATGTGCCAAGAGCCCAACAGGCAAGAAAAGAGGTCACTGTCCTGGAAGGTAGACTATTCATGTTCCACAGAGAGACAGGGATGCTGTTATACAATTGAGGGCAGGGCATAGTATGACAGCCAGGTGATCTACAGGGCCATCCCTTGGTTACCTACACCCATCCTAATTTTGATGGTAAATGAAAAAATGCATCCATACCCAAGAAAAACCAAGACCAGGGCTCAGAGCCCTCAGGGAAAGAGTCTGGGTCACTACACCAGAGAAGCAATCTTAGGCCAGCAGAAGTGCTGGAGGTAACAAGAGGTGAGGGTATAAAATAGAGGAGAGAGAAGCTGAGAATCAGCTACAGGCTCAAGACCAGTTGGAGTGGTATTACAGCTGATATCATTACCCTTCCTTTTCTATGTTTTCCCAGGAAAAGTGCCCAACCAGAATCCCAGACAAGCTTGTTCCTAGATGGGGTGAATGTCTATTCATTTAGCAAATGGATTTGAGCAGCACAAAGTGGTGCACCATCAGATTCCCTTTATTTATTTTTAAAAAAATTTTAAATTTACGTTTATTTTTGAGAGTGAAAAAGACTGAGTGAGAGCAGGGGAGGGGAAGAGAGGAAGACACAGAATCTGAAGCAGGCTCAAGGCTCTGAGCTGTCAACACAGAGCTGAACACAGGGCTCGAACTCATGGACCACGAGATAATGACCTGAGCTGAAGTTGGACACCCAAGTGACTGAGCCACCCAGGCACTCCATCAGATTCCCTTTAAAACCTAGGCCTCTTTCCCTGCTGCTAGAGGTATTGATTGCCAATGGCTAACAGCTAAATGTCTCTCCAGGAGTTGCCTTGGCTAAAGGAAGCCACTTTGCCCGAGGTTACAAACACTCCCTGAAGGCAGCCCTTCTCCAGTGACTTGTCAGTAAAGAGGTACAAAGGTCTAGCCCTTTTGAAGACTTAGATCTTTAACCCTGGAACCCTTTCATTCATTCATTCATTCATTTATTTATTTATTTATTTTCAATATGTTCTTTCTTAAAAAAAATGAGCATAGTTGACACACATCTTACATTAGTTTCAGGTATACAACATAGTGATTCAACAAGTTGATACATTATGCTAAGTTCACCACAAATAGCTACCATATGTCCCTGTATATCACTATTACAATACCATTGATTATATTCTTTATGTTGTGTCTTTTCTTCCAGTGACTTATTCATTCCATAACTGGAAACCTGTATCTCCTACTCCCCTTCACCTGTTTTGCCTTTATCCATGTTGTCTCAAATGGCACAATCTCATTCTTTTTATGGCTGTGTAATATTCCTGTGTGTGTGTACGTTGCATCTTCTTTATCCATTCATCTATTGATGGGCACTTAGGTTGCTTCCATATTTTGGCTGTTGTAAATAATGCTGCAATAAACATAGGGGTACATATGTCTTTTCAAATTAGTGTTTTTGTTTTCTTTGGGTAAATACCTAATAATGGAATTATTGGCCCATGTGGTAATTCTATCTTTAACTTTTTGAGGAACATCAATACTGCTTTCCACAGTGTTTGCACCAATCTACATCCCTACCAACAGTAGAATGTACAATTTCTCTTCATCCTCACTGGCACTTGTTATATCTTGTCTGTTTGATTTTAGCCATTCTAACAGGTATAAGATGACATCTCATTGTAATTTTGATTTGCATTTCCCTGATGATTTGTGATGTTGGGCATCTTTCCATGTGTTTGCCAGGCCATCTGGATGTGTCTTCTTTGGAAAAAAACATCTATTCAGGTCCTCTGCCCCCCTTTTTTTATTATTTATTTATTTTGAGAGAGAGAGAGAGATTGAGAGCAGGGGAGGGATAGAGAGAGGGAGAAAGAGAGAATCCCAAGCAGGCTCCACACTGTCAGCACAGAGCCTGACACAGGGCTCAATTTCACAAATCACGAGATCATGACCTGAGCCAAAATTAAGAGCCAGACACTAAACCAACTGAGCCACCCACGTGCTTGCCCCTCTGCCCATTTTTTTTCATTGGATTGTTTGTTTTGAAGTTCCTTTCTTTGTTTTTTCCAGAGTCAGTTTTTCCTTTGTTTTGGCTTTTCTCATGCATACAGCTGATTTCTGTCTGCTTGCTGTTGAGACGGCTGGTCAATATTCTGACCAGACTCTCTCTTGGGTGGAAAGTGCACCTGAGCGCTATGAATGATAATGGACAGATTTTGCTCTAGGATACTGTGAGGGACATTTTCCATTTGCCCTTCCTTCTACCCTGTCCCAATCCCCTCCTGATTTCTGCCTCTCAATTGTGTTTGGTCAACAAGGCACGCTGGTAAGAGATGAGAGGGAAGGAAGAGTGTAGTCTGGGTACTTTCCTGTTTTCCTCCTTGTGTATTGTTTCAGGTTGTCTGCACTCATCAACAGAAGATCTCAGATCTTTTCAAAATGACCCAACATCCACCTTTGGCTGACTGCTCCCTGCTCTTGTCTCTTAAAGCCAGGGGTTATGACAGCCCTGCTGCTTCTGGCCTTGGGACCAGCACCATCCTTTGTCTTCGCACCACCCCACATTCATTTTCTTTATTAGGAGTTCTCTTAACTTGATGTCCCTGGGAGGCAAAGCCTGAGGCAACAGGCTATTTTTATTAGAGAGCTCAATCCTAGAACAGCGAAATAAGGAAATTGGGCTAAAGAGGGGAAGCCAATACTAGGAGATATGATGGTGCCGGCTGGTACTGAGTGCAGCTGGTTGCTCAGTTTCACAGGACTGTGTTCTTAGATGGGATACAAGTAGGTCAGGATGACCAGGGGAAGACAAAGGCAAGAATTTAGCCACCAGCTCCCAGCTTCCATTTGTCAAAGAGCAACTCGGCTAGATGTTAATGTCTCTGCACTTTCAGGAGGCATGTGGTGGGCTCCAAACATGATCTCATGGTGTTCCAACTCAGTATGCTAATTAAACACTAGGGTAGGAAGTAAAAGGTGTGCTATGCAGGTATGAGGGTAAGTGCTGGCAGATTGTACCAGTGTGGTGGTACTAAATGTTTGACAACTGCCTCTCCCAGTTCCGTGGTGTAAATACTCACCATGGTTGACTTCAATGTAGATGTGGAGAAGGGTGCCCTATAAGGTGTGTTTGTCACACAGATACAATAGAATCATATACAGATATAATAGAATACACTCTAGAATATATAGACTAGTAAAATAGGTAGAAAGTAATGAGTTTGGAATATTTATTACCTTTGTTTATATTATAATTTATTTAGTCACAAGTTTATATAATTTAATTTGTTAAATTATGGCTATTTTAACTCTCCCAAGCTAGTAAGGATTGGCTCCACACATTATTGAACTGCACCCACAATAAGGAGGTTGGAGCCAGTCAAGTGGCCACTGCAAGAGTGGACAAACCAAAAAACATGTAGGGCCCAAAGGACCTGAAGCAGATGCATGAGAGGAGTCTGGTAAGCTTCCTTACAGGTAAACCCACCGTGCGCTATTCTAATTGGGATGTCGGGACCTGATGATACAGTCGAGTAGGTTTGGGCCAACCGGCAAGCTACACACTCTGCAGAGGCCAGAATTAGGGAGGCTTTACTCAAGAGGTACTGACATCCACTCATGAGAGCACACCCTTCCCTGTACATGCAGATTTTTCAGAGAAGAGTCCCCATGTTTTGAGAGGGATTCTGCTCTTGTGAGATAGGGACTCTCAGGAACAGTTATGTAAATATTCCTTCACTTCTACTTTGTCCCCACCTCCACCAAACCTTCCAGTTCCAAGACCGAAACCCCTGGAATACCAATAACCATTCTGGCCCCTACTTCCCAACAAGGATCTCTTAGGGTGAGTGGGAAACTGCTTCTATCACTCTGTTTTGTCAGTCCACACACTTCCTGTGTTTGCCAGTTCCAAGAAAACTGTTGGAATCTCTCTACCTACCACCCATCAGTAACTTTCTAGGTCTCTTTAATTTTATGGGTAAATTTATCTAATTTTTTTGCACTATTAAACTTTTACCTCATTTGGAAGTTAGGAAGCATACAAGACAAACTACCTATATGTGATACCATTTGTTTTTAACTGAGAAAGGCTTACATGTGATTAAGTAAAGCACATGAGTTAATGTTCATGAATGTGACTACTTATTTATATCATTACTTATGAGGGAGAGAAAAGCAAGCAGACAAATTAGTAAACACCTTTGAACTCGCAAATGATTACCTGTTTCTCAGCAGACAGCACTATAAAAAACTTGACTCAATGAAAACATTTCAGTGCACTTGAAATCTCAAACATGGACTTGATTTCTGACCTATGGCAACTCATTAAACTTGATTGATGTGCATACTGCCCATCTGTTAAATACGCTAATGGTACTTCTGAACATGGCATGAACTTCAATTATGGAGATTGTTTCCAAAGATTTATTGGATAGTTGTTATATATAAAGCCCTGAATTAGGATTTAACAAATTAAAAAGAGGGATAAAAACAAAGAGAGAGAGAGAGAGAGAGAGAGACTGAATTCCTGTCTTTAATATAAAAGATGCCTATTTTGAATAAGGAGAAGTTATGTTAATTGACTGCTAGAGATTATGAAGAATAATAGAAAAATGGCATATCTGTCAAACCTTAAAGTGACATCACTAAAAGTTTGCCTCATGTTTTCATCCTATCTTAAATTCTAACCTCATCATTGTATTAGAGGGACTTAAATTTTTTTTTCTTATTCAAATGTAATTAACATACAGTGTTATATTAGCTTCAGGTGTACAATGTATAGTAATTCAACACCTTCTACACACTACTCAGCACTCATCGTGAGTGTACTCTTAATCCCTTCACCTATTAATTATCCAACTGAATTATTTCTTTTCTTTCATCTTTTCTTAGGAAATACAGCACTGTAGCCATTCATATAGAGTGCTAATTCACCCACAGACTCACTTTTTCTTTAAAGCAGCTTTTGTCTATTTTATAAGGTGCTTTCTTAGCAATGGGAGCTTGCAAGACTAAGGTTAGCAGGTACAGCCTGACTCCTGTGACCAGGGGTCTCTGGGAGAAACCAATCCAATCATTACATTGTTTGTAAAGATGTTTCTCTTCCTGGGGACTGAGATAATATCTGCAAATTATCACATCTTCAAAATAAAGGTCCATGTGCCTAGAGGGAGGCTGTGTCACATCCAAATGCTGTGCCACTGTGGCTTAGAACTATGGTGACCTGCCAGGTGCCCAGAGGCAGCTGAGGTCAGACCCCATACAGGTGCCTGTCCATTTGTTCTGACTCCTGGTGCATATACATTGAAGATCATTATAGAGCTTTTTAAAATCCACCAAACGAAAATATATCACTGCCCCCTTGTTTTTCTGCTCTTGTGTTAGAGTAAATTGAGAAAATGAGTCTGGGGATTCTAAAGTGCAATAAATTAGCTGGATGTTAGAAATGTACACAAAGGTAGGAGTGACTGTTTCAGCACAAACCAGAATGAACAAGCTATCCATTTTAAGAGGAAAATTATAGGCTCACATCTATGAATATATTCGAGTTTAGGTTCTCTTACCAGTTCCTGGATGGTTTTCAGGGCATTCATATCCATGTATTCTGTCAGGCTAAAACAAACATTTTTAAATATTAAAATGCTCCCTTTTTTCCCCTCCCATCATTTTCAAACCTTAATAAACCATCAGTCTCTGCTTTGTGGAAAGGAAACCCAAGCAGAGAAATGGAATGTATCTCCTAAAATTTTTTCAAACATCGTTCCAGTGTCTCCTGGAAATGGGGTTATCAAGAGCCTTGTCTGGATTTCTGAGTTCAGTCCACTGTCTACTCTTCAAATTAATGAAATATGATCTCTTTCCTTGCAATGAGTTTGACATTTCCTTGCCCGTTACGTTGCTCAAGGTCTGAAGAATAGTAAGAAGTAGAACTAGAGAGTCTGATGCCAGAAATCCTGTCCTTAACCATGCTAAAAGGCTGGGTGGAGAAAGCGATCAGGCTTGATGATAGATTCTCTCTGGGAGGAAGTAGAAGATACAGATCATTGGAATTGGCATGCTGTCAAAGCTGGATAGGAATCTGAGATAAGTGCCTATTTGGTATTATCTTAAGTTAGGACTAAAAAATAAGTGACACAAAAGCTGAAAAGGAAGATTGGAGCCAAGCATGGACCCTTCAATGCCAACCATATCCATTAGCAATTGGATCAGCAGCTCTAAAAGAGATCTAAATCCTGTGGCTTGTGAATATATTAGGTGATAATTCTCTCATGGATAAGAAGTCAGGAGGTCAGCTCTCTAGCACTGATATAACAGTTTCAGGGACCCAGGCTTTATCTGTCTTTCTGCTTCTCCACCCTCAAAGCTATATGTTGGCAGTAGGAGCTCCCGCCATCTTGTTTATGTTGTAGGTCTGATTCTGAGAAGAGAAAGGGTGATAGGTCACACCCCTCCAGGTGAGTTATCACCCCTAAAAGAGTTTTCTTATGAAGGTCCCAGGGACTCCACATACAGCTCATAGACCTGGCTGCAAGGGAGGCTGGAAAACGCCATCTTTTCACAGGGTATTGCTTCCTGGATAAACTCAGTGTTGTAAGACATGAATGAAGAATGGTTTTTGGGTAGGCATATTGGGTGCCAGTCTTGACCTCACCAGCCTAAGGAGTACGGACCATTTTCTCTGGCCATGGGAAGTTGGTAGAGCATTCTGAGGAGAGAGAGAAGGGGATTGGGTCAAAAAGATGAAATGGCAGAGTGTGTAGGGAGCAAGTGGAAAGGGGTGAATGGGGGGCAATGCTGTGTGAATGGACATGGAAAGGAAAGTGGACAAATACACTCCAACCATTCACAGCCACCTGGGAAACTGAGGCAGCTGGATGGTACTGCTTTAAGAAATGTCTTCCCTGTAGCAGTTGATGTTAAAACGCCTGACAGTTAACTGAATGTCTTCAGATAGAATATGAAGAACGTCAGCTATCATGTGATTAGCAGTTTTATCTTTCTATTAAAACAAATAAATTCCTCCCATAAAGCTACCCTAAAACACATTCTCTTCTGTCCTTTACACTCATTTTGACCCCAATAAAATCTTTTATAATTGAATAATATTGAAACCCTCTTCAATTTAAACTCTACAACTGAACTCAGAAATTTTGTCATCCTTAGCACATCAACACCAACTCAAATGGAATTTGTAGTCACAATTGAACAGGTATTTGGGTTAGTGAGATGTTCACGAGCTTTATGACTCAAAAAACAAAGCCCAAATGAACAAAATAAACACAGCAGTTATAAATAAAGAGTATGGGCTAATGTGCACATTTACAACAAATCATGGAATCCGTGTGTATCTGATGTGACTTTTGAATACAATTATTATAATGCTTACAGATTTCTTTCAAGATTTACTATCTGGATTTGGAATTTTGGGATTTCTGAGATGTCTCAGTGGTTTATGGAGACAAAAGGATGAAATATTTGAAACTGGAGTTGTTCTGTAAATGGCGATGGCTTCCTGCCTTGGCTCTCCACACTACGGATATTTGAAATTGAAGGATTTGTGTTTGAATTACAATAATTTTCTTTTGTAAAGGGACACATAAGTGGTATGGTGTTGTTCATAGTCATAAACACCGAAAGTCAAAAGACTGGCACTATTGCAAAGGATAGTTAGAAATGGTGTTCAGATCACAAAACTCTCTGAGTACTTTCAGGGACTGAGCTACATGGAAAAAGGTATCTCCATGTTGGCACTTTAGATGTCAGCAAAAAATAAATCAACCCTGGGCATCTGGGTGGCTCAGTTGGCTGAGCGTCCAACTCCTGATTTTGGTTCAGGTCATAATCTCACAGTTCATGAATTTGAACCCCATGTTGGGCTCTGTGCTGACAACATGGAGCCTGCTTTAGATTCTCTCTCTCCCTCTCTCTCTGCCCCTCCCCCCCCCAAAATAAATAAACTTAAAAAAAATAAAATAAATCAACCCATACAACACCTCATGTCTGCCACTGACTTATCCCCTCACCTCAGTAAGACTTATATACTTTCGACCCATAAAGGCATCTTATCTTTTGTGTTTTAAAACTCAGGTCTCTTGTGAAAGGACATGATTTCACTTCCAAATACACATGTAGAAGTAGAAAAGAATTTTGTTCATTACTTTACTCAATCACATCCATCCCGTGAGGAAGAGTCTTGGTTTGAGATGGGAACTTTGGTCTCTTTTTTATTTGCTAATTATCAATATTAAATGATTCTATTTGACAATGAATTTATGGCACAAAGTCTATTTTCATTCAGTGAAAAACTGAGATTTACAAGTTCCAAAATCTCTGCAGATCAGTTAATGATGTGGTAAACAGGGTTTCACAGCTAGACAGATGGAGGCAGCTCTTCAGCACCAACAGCTGCAGAGGCGAGGGCTGGGATTGCAGGGCTCGCTCCAAGGGATTTTATTGCAAATTCTAGCAGTAAACACAGCAGATACTTATCCATTCTCAAGAGCGATGGTTATTCTTTCTAACAGATATAATCCAAGTTGCTGACAAAAACACTCACATTATTAAAAAAAAAAAACAAAAAACCTAGCAGAGGTCAGGTGAATTTTTGGTGGCTGAAGGTCGAGTTCTTCTCTGGCTTGGCTCTGCCCCTCACCCATCACGTTCACGCCAAATTCTATCTGTAGAATATCTTTTTCAAGGAATAGGAGGCCAAGTGGTGCCATCTTTTGGCTTTCTGTAACATACCAACTCCTCCACAAAGCCATCACAAATTAACATAGCACCCAAGTGATATTGATGTGCTTGCCATATTAAGGTAGCTCTAATATAAGTCCCCTGAGGGCCACCTGGGTGGCATCAGTCTTCTGTTCAGGACATAATCGCACAGTTCATGATTTTGAGCCCCACATTGGGCTCTCTGCTGTCAGTGCAGAGCCTGCTTCAGATCCTCTGTCCCCATCTCTCTGCCACTTCCCTGCTCATGTTCTCTCTCTCTCAAAAACAAGCATTAAAAAAAATAAGTCCCCTGATCCCCCTTCCAACCAGAGGGATGCCCCTAAGCCCAGCTTACGTAGAGGATTTAATTTATCCTAAGCTGGCAGAAGAGGCTTATCTCTACATCACTACAAAGCTGATGAATGAGCATACCTGAGGACCAGTCACTAGCCAGACATCTGGGCAGCAATGAGTCTGCTGGTCTTTGGAAACCCAAAGACAGCCAACCAACCTCTAAAACTTTTATGATGGCAAGGATGAGAGCCATTGTCTGGAGTATAAGTGAGAACCCTTCCCAGCCCTGCCATGACACCTAAAGCAAACATTTGCTTCCTGCCAGGAGTGGATAGGAAGAGGGCAATGGCTCAGTCAAGTCCCACAGGCTTCCTTCCTCAGCATCAAGAGGGAGTGCCAAGAGTGGTTAATGTGGGGACATGGTATGGATTCTTGCCTTCAGTCAGTAGTAGCAGGGGAAACCTACATCTTACTTGCAATGTGCTCTTTGGAGAACAATTGCAGTAAAAAACCCAGGAAGAGGCTAAAACAAATACAGTGGTATTTGTTGATTTGGTAACTCCTAACTGGACACTGATTTGACCCACACATCATGCTAGGCACAGGGGATACAGCTCTGAGTAGAAACAGATCCTGACCCCACGGGGCTTCTAGTTGGCAAGAAAAGAGAGTCACTGAACAGTGTGGCCAACTGAGATCAGCCATGTTGGGTGGGAGCTCTTAGTGGACATTGTGTGCCACATCCTCTCAGCCTACCTTGTGCTCACTTGCAGCTGGCACCAGTTTCTATGCACACTAACAGCTTCCTAGCTCCAGTACCTGCTTGCCTCTCCCTTCTTAACCTGAAGGCTGCAAGACACTGCCTGTAGTGCAATGTTCAACCAGTTGCTGGGTAGTTTTCCTGGCTTCCTTCCTGTTCAGAGGGGCAATTCTGAGGCATGCCACACACAGTCTCCTAGAGGCCCCCAACAGGAGTGAGCCCCAATTACCCATAGCAGTAATTCACCCATTGACAATTCCTGTATTGATGTCCCCACCTCAGTTCTGCACTTCTTCCAGCACATCCTGGACTATCTCCCAGTTAGCTGCCTGGCTCAAATCCTTGTCTCAGGCTCTGCCTTTAGGGGTTGATCTGTCTCAGGCTAAGGATCCGAAATAGCACAGGGCACATAGCACTTTTGAACAACTTAAAAGATAGCACTGACATGCTGGTTGGGCAGCCAGTGCCAGGGGTGCCCACACAGTCAGCAGAGAGTTGCCCAGCTTGGATGATGCCCCACCCGCTCCCTTGAAAAAGCAACTCTGGGGGCACCTGGGTGGCTCAGTCGGTTGGGCGGCCGACTTCGGCTCAGGTCACGATCTCGCGGTCCGTGAGTTCAAGCCCCGCATCGGGCTCTGTGCTGACAGCTCAGAGCCTGGAGCCTGTTTCAGATTCTGTGTCTCCCTCTCTCTCTGACCCTCCCCCACTCACGCTCTGTCTCTCTCTCAAAAATGAATAAACATTAAAACATTAAAAAAAAGAAAAGAAAAGAAAAAGCAACTCTGTGCAGGTGACAGTCTGATGAGTTTTACACAGAAGTCCCTCTGTGAAGACTTACAAAGGACCTGGGGAGTTTGTACGTCTAAAGTACTTCAGATGTTTTATCTTTTTCCTGCTGTCCATGGGATGGGTACCTTTCAAGTCATGCCTGTGGGGTCCCCTGACACTCACCCCAATGTCCAGGCCTTGGAAAACACATCCCCTCACTTCATCAAGACATGAAGCACAGTGGCACAGTCTTTTAGGCAAACTCTGTAGGGCCAATAGTGTTTCAGAATTTAAACAGTTCAGACATTGGGAACGCAAAACCTTACATATATACCATATATGACATATCTATTATCCCTGGCAGAGTATGAGGCCGTATCCCCTAACTCAACAGTTTAAAATTTCTGCATCTTCATGCTGAACACGTTTGCCCCAACTCTACAATAACTTTTGGTTCTCAGACCATACCAGATCTTAAATTGCAGGTGTAGGATTGTGGAGCCAGTCAACGTTCCACCCAACCAAATCCTGTCCTCTCAAGGTACACTACCTGCCCTTCCTCTGCCTTCTGAAGGACTAACGGGACTCCATCTATAAGTAAAGTACAGCACCTCATATGACTCCATCTTCTTGTTCTCATTGTTTTTCATGCCTTAGTCCTATCTTCCATTTCTACTGTAAACATCCTTGAAGGCAGAAATCGTGTTTGTGCAGTATGCTGAATTTGGCAGAACTCTCTCAGTTGTAGAAAAAATGGATTCATTTCAAATTTTTAAAATTGAAGTATAGCTGATACATGCTGTGACATTAGTTTCAAGTATATAACATAGTGATTGGACAAGTCTATACATTACTCTGTGCTCACAAGTGTAACCACCAACTGTCACCATACAATGCTATTACAATACCATTGATGATATTCCCTATGCCATGCTTTCATCCCTGTGATTTATTCATTCCATAACTGGAAGGTGTCCCTCCCACTCCCCTGCACTCATTTTGCACATCTCCCAGCCCCCTCCCCTCTGGCAGCCTCTAGTTTGTTCTCTGTATCTATGAGGCTGTTTCTGCTTTTTTTTGCTTGTTTTATTTTTTTAGATTCCACATATACATGAAATCATATTTGACTTTTAAAAACTGAATTTCTGCTCTCATAATTGAAAAATGCAGGAATAGCCTCTGAATCAGGTCCAGCTGGATCAAGGGGCTCTATTACTCCATCAGGATTCTTATCTTACTTTCCTTTCTGTGTCTGTGGGCACTGCTCCTTCTCGGTTGGTATCATTTTGATCAGGCTTTCCCTATGTGATTGTTCCTAGACACTGGAGGTTTACAACAGCTAGTTAAGCAATCCCCAAGAAGAAATACCTTCTCTGTTCCCAAGTTTTCACAAAAACTCCCATCAATCATTCCCATTGGTCAGTTTGGTCCTAAACCAATCTCAATAACCAAGGGTGGTAGTATTCTTCTTGACCAGATGTGGGTCCTTGTTTCCCCATGGAACAAGTGCTTTCAGACATTGTTGGTAGAATGCAAAATGGTACAACCCCCCAGAGAGGTGCAATTACATATACATTTCCCCTTTGACTCAGAAATCCCACCAATGCAATGGCAAGTGAACATAATACGTGTACACAAGGTTATCTATCTCAGAGCTACTCCCCATAACAAAAGATTAAAAATAATTAAATGTCCATGAACAGAGACTTATTTAATAAACTAAGGCACATCCATAAATGGAGCTGCTAAAAGAAATGAAGACTATTATGATGGTTAATTTTATACATCAACTTGATTGGGTCATAGGTGCCCTGATATTTGGTCAAACATTATTATAGCTGTGGCTGTGAGGGTGTCTCTGGATGAGATTAACATTTAAATTGGTAGACAGTGAAGCAGACTGCCCTCCTCAACGTGGGTGGGCCACATCCAATCAATTGAAGGCCAGAATAGGAGAAAAAGGCTGAGCCTCTCCTGACTTAGAGAGAATCCCTTTTGCCTCTTGGCCTTTGAGCTGGGACAATGCTTCTTTTCCCCTGCCTTTGAACTGGAATGTTTGACATTGAGACGGTGCAAGTAAATATCAGAGTTCTGTGTTTGCTGAGCCCCTAATACTGGTCACAGTTACTCTCAATACCACTTTCTGAAATCAATGAACATGTTAATTAATCTACATATGAATGTTGATACTGCTAGAGTTATTCAGCCTGGAAAACAAGAAGTTACTCAGATTGGCATCAATCTGTACAAGAGACTGAAAACAAGAGCAAAACAGTCATCCCACTCAGCCCTGCGAGATGGTGAAAATCTGAAAGGCAGAAAACTATGCAGGTTCAGAAACATCTAGCCAAGGTCTAGGAAAAAACCTGTGAATCTGAAGCAGGGACTTGTCACAGCCCTTCTTCATTTTTGAAGCACAGCAGACTCAGAATACACAATGTGCAAGGTTTGACACAATATCTTCCGATAAATTAGACTGTTTTAAACTCATCCCACTGTTAAGCTAGCTTGCACCCAACTGCTTACCTTCCTTCATAGATTTTCAAATCATGAGGCTGCAAGGGATTACTCTAATGTTCTGCAGTAATCCATCATCCTATGCAATAAAGCATCTCATGATAAATCACTAAAAATATCTGCTGCTTCATTAAAAGCAAATCTGTGTTTGGTGACGCATGCACAAGATGACAGAGTGGTGGCTTATGATGGGCCTTCCATCCTGCTGGTCCATGGCAAAGTTGTAACAGGTGCAGCCAATGCACTAGTGACACACCAGACCCTTAAACACAGGGATCCAGACCCCACAGTCCCTCTAAAGTGGCTTTAGATGATTATGCCCCAAAGGGAAACAGGTCAGAGTTACTTCTGGTGTGGTTTGAGTCCATTTGTATTTTGTGATTATGCACAAGGTCCCTGAATATGGCAAATATTACCTATTTGTAGTGGACTTAAAATAGGTAAATGGGAACCTCACTGATAAGACTAAACCCAGCCTCAGGGGCCAGAAATTCCTTGAGGGAGAACCCTCAGAGTCAAAGTCCTGATTAAGGAGGACAGGGGTTCATGTAGCACTCACCAGAAGATTCTCAGTCTCAGGAAAGGTGACATTCTTTGTCCTTGGATGGGACAGTCCCAAGGCATGTCCCTACTGAGACTGTGCCCCAGTTTCCCACAGTGGTAGCCTCTTCATTAAACACACACTGTATTGGCTTCCCCCTCTACTTTCCTTTCCTTTTCCACTTCTTAGCTTCCTGGGATGAGCGGCTTATACTGAAATATTTTTCTCAGGGTCTGATTCTCAGAGAACCAAATCAAGATAGTCCCAGAGGTCTACAAACCCTCTGAGCTCAGTAGCACATGAGAGTTCTCCTATCAGACTCTCCGACAAGAGAGAGTCTGGTGGAAACCATGTTAGTACTACAATGAGGTGAACCAGAACCATAGAGACAGAAACAGCAAGAATGGTAATATGGGGGCTGAATTCTGTTGAGCCAATTGCAGACAGAGAGACTGAGATTCCATTTGACTGCAGGTGTGCCAGTGAGCCCACCTGAGATCAGCAGAACTGTAGGCTTCTGGAGCAATAACAAAGGGTGGTTATTTGGACCACAAGAAGCAATGGTAACTGCTACATACACTCCTTTTTTTTTAACTGAGATATAGTTGACAAAAATCGCATGTATTTAAAGCATACAGTGTGATAATCAGATATACAAAGAAAAAATGCCCCTATGTGTTACCAAACAAGAAAATTGTGGAAGGAGAGCACCACTGCTTCAAATGAGGTGGAGGGTGAGTGGTGGAGGCCAGTGTTGACCTGCAGTTTTTAAGTGGAGGTGATCTGATGGTGCCAGGTCAATGTGATGCGAGAGAACCAAAGGAAGGTCTGGCAGCAGAAGTAGCTACTAAAATACCAGAGACTCCAGAATGAAATACACCAGCCTGGTAGTACCATCTACCTCCAAACTGTAACTTCTTGGTTCTGAAAAATTCTCCATGAGGCATAAAATGGGAGAAAATATTTCCAAAACATGTATATGAAGAAGACTTGTATCTAGAATAGATTTCGCGACTCAATATTAAGACAACCCAAGCTCTTTTTTTAAGGGCAAAAATTTGAACAAGCACTTCCCCAGAGAGGTTTAAAAATGGCAAAATAAATGCATGAAAAGATGTGAAACATCATTGGTCATTAAGAAAACACAAATGAAAAATCCTATGGAGACACCACTACAAATCCACAAGTACAGCTAACGTGAAAAACACTGACCACACTGAGTACTGGCAAGGATATGAAGAAACTGGATCTCTCCCACTCTGCTGATAAAATTGGCAAATAGTACAACCGCTTGGGAAAATGCTTTGGCCATTTCTTAAAAAGTTATATGCTTCCTATATGATCTAGGTTTTCCATTCCCAGAGAAATGGGAGCATGTGTCCATGCAAAGATACAAACGTGAACATTCACAGAAACTTAATCTAGGAGACGCAAACTGTACAAAACTGAAGTGTTCATCAACACGTGAATAGATAAACAAATTTTAGTATATCCATATAAGGGAATAATACTCAACAGAGAAAAGTAACAAACTACTGATACACAAAAAGTTGTATCTTAAAATTATGGTGAAAGAAGCTATACTACACATACTGTACATCCTGTTTCCATGTATATAAAATGGTAGGGGATGCAAAATTCACTTAAACTGACAGAAGGCAGACCAGTAGTTACCTGGTGACAAGATAGTTGAGGGAGAGAAGGATTATAAGGGCATCAGGGAACTTTTGAGAAGGATGTCTATGTTCATTATCATAATTGTGATGATTTCATGGGTATATACATTGTCAGACTCATCTGACGGTGTTTGTTAAAAAAAAATTTTTTTTTTCTCCTGGCGTGCCTGGATGGCTCACTCAGTTTGGCATCCAACTCTTGATCTCAGCACAGGTGTTGATCTTGGGGTCATGAAGTCTGAGCCCCATGTTGGGCTCTGCACTGGGCATGAAGATAGATAGATAAATAAATGTAAAAAAAATTTTTCCTCCTCAGGCTGATAAAAGGGTGTGGTACCTGGCATACTTGATATTTTTATTCTGGAAAATTCCAATCCTTACCTGGAATTCTTAGAGAGGTGTTCCACCAAGGCTTCCAAATTGTCTTTTGTAGCAAAGTGGAATGGAGTAACTTTGTCTTTTGAGGTGCATTCTGCTGTAGGCCTGGCAACTTTGGAACCTAGAATCAACCTCTGTCCCCAGCAGATGAGGAAAATGAAAGGCAATATTACTCATCCTGTTGCATCTACACGACTCCTGAAACAGAATGCTACGGGCACCAGTGACACAGTCACAACAAAGTTTATTGCAATGAGAGGTAAGGCAAACCTATCAATCGGGACCGACACTCTTGACCAGAGTGTGGTCTCCAACAGCCAGGACACAGAGTTTTTATAGCCGACCACATTGTCTTATTATCACCTGGGAATAGAATGAAGGAATAGTTCCCAGGTAGAAACAGTTCAAACAGGCCCTTGCCCCATTCCAATCAGACACTAATCACATCCCTTGATTGATAGGATAAGGCTGTTATCTCTTAACCTATAGTGTTAAAACAAAGCTGTTATTTCTTAAGGCTACAGGTTAGCCCTACACTACAAGTTAACCCCCTTTTCTTGTCCGTGAATCAATCCCTTGATTCTTCATTAGGAACTAAGCGGACATAGTTGAACCTAATCATTTACCAACTTGCCTCTTGACATACTGTACTAACCAATTGATAATGCATGGGCCGATAGTTAACCCAAGAAGTAACAATAGTAGTGGCCCAGCTATGGTGGTAAGCAGTGATGTGAGCCAGGGGGACCAAGAGGGATACCAATTATTGCTGGCCTCCCTGGCACATTCCCTGGCTCTAAGATTGTTCCTTACTAAACTGAGAGTGTCTCAAATTGCTCCGGAATTGTTGGCATGAGACATTATGCACCAACCCTGCCCTTAGAGGTCCCCTAGGGTTAAAATTCGTTGTGAACCCCAAGGGCACAATGACATCATTCGGAGGCCCCAAGTGTGCCCAGTAGCTCAGAATGAGGAGAAAATAGATGAGCTGGTGTTGGGTTACATTTTCCTTGGGCCTCACATTGGGCGTTCAGGGTTCTAAGGAGAGTAATTAGGGTGTCAAGGTCCCGTCCTGTTAACCAGGGGGCTAGTGCCTCACAACCCCATTTGGCACATTGGCCCTCTCCTTCACATTCATTTCTTCTATTTGCATCTTAGCCAAATTTCACTCTAGTGCCCTATTTCCACATCCGCAATTTTTCTCCCCAATGTTCCTGAGAGCTCTTGCCCAGGTTTGCAACCCCCATTCTTCTCCTACCAGTTCACACAGGTCGAACAAGAAATAAGGCATAGTACGAGAGGCGTTAGACGTTACCACCTTCCCTGTGACAGTGTCTGAGTTCCCATTGGTATGGCCAAAAAGACAAGGGGTGCAGTTCCACACAGTCTCCCAAGCTTATTATACAAACCCAGACAAGTATTATTATTCCTGCATCAGTCTTATCTTTAAAGGATCCTCTGGGTGCCTTTTGACCTTCCATCACTGTTCATTCTCTGGCCCCGTATCAGTCCTAGGTGTTTCTGCCTCCACGCAGTTTTTCTTAACCTGAGAGTGACGAATCCAGGTTTGGACACCGTCTATCTTCATGGCTGTTGGTGTAGTCAGGATCACGGTGTGCAGTCCTTTCCAGCACTGCTCCAGGGTTTGAGCTCATGCCTCTTGACCCAAACTCAGTCTCCTGGTTGAAAGGGGTGGGGAAGAACAGGAGGATGGGCAAAGGCTTTTTTCAAGGCCTTAGTTGTTTCCTTTTGTACAAGATGCAGGGCCATGAGTGAAGCCAACAAGTGGTCCTGTTCTAGCTGTTCTTTTATGTTGACCCTAGCCTCGGCAAGGTAGGTGGAGGTCTGCCAAATAAAATTTCGTAAGGGGACAATCCCTTGAGTACAACGCGCACGCAAAAGGGCAAAAGGCAGAACATCAACCCAATTTTTGCCAGTCTCAAGGGACAATTTGGTTAAGGTCTCTTTTAGAGTCCAATTCATCCTTTCTACTTGACCCGAGCTCTGGGGTCTATATGCGCAATGTAATTTCCAATCTATTCCCAATGCTCTAGCTAGACCCTCCAATACCTGTGCCATGAAGGCCGGGCCATTTTCCGATCCTATGCTCAGAGGCAGCCCGAATCTAGTAGTTAGTTCATTTAGTAATTTTTTAACTGTCACCTGAGCTGTTTCTGATTTAGTGGGGAACGCCTCAACCCACCCGGAGAAGGTGTCCACAAAAACGAGCAGATATTTGTATCTGTATTTCCCCAGTTTAATTTCAGTAAAATCTACTTCCCAAAACCAGCCTGGCTCAGTTCCTCTCTTTTAGCCTCTGAAAGCTTATTTGCACCCTGATTTACTTGGGCACAACTCACACATCTTTCAACCATCTCCTCAATCTCTTTTCCCAGGCCTTGGACCCTGAACTTTTTCCCCGCGCCAATTCCTCCATCTTTGTTTTTCCCAGATGAGTCCCTTGGTGGAGCAGACACACCATGCGTCACCCAAGTGCCGCGGGTAAGAGTAGCTTACCTTCAGGATCCTGAAACCACTTTCGTCCCGGTATTATACTTCCTGCTTTTCTTCAAATCCACTCCAAATCTTTAGGAGTGTAATTGGGCTCCGGCGGAAGCAGGGGGCCTATCAAGATCAGTAGTGCCAAAGCACTTTTACTTTCAGTTAAGGCAGCTTCCCAGGCTGCCGCATCAGCCAGGCGGTTTCCGACTGCCTCTAGGGAGTTGCCTTTTTGAGGTCCCGGGGAGTGCATGATCACGAGTCTCACAGGTTCCCAGATGGCTGTTAGAAGGTCTAGAATTTTGGCTTTTTGATGTCCTTGCCCTCCACCGTGAGGAGGCGGCCACGTTTTTGATAGATGGACCCATGCACATGTGCAGTTGCAAAGGCATAGCGGCTGTCCATATAAATATTAACTGACTTGTTTTTACTGAGTTTCAGGGCTTTAGTTAGTGCGATGAGCTCTGTGCGCTGGGCTGAGGTTCCCCAGGGAAGGCAAAAATGTAGAGGGGGACCTAGTCCTTCAGGCAGCAAAGTAGCTGGGTTTAAGGCTCGGGGGGCACAAAAACGTATCTGGGGCTGGTCGAGCATCAATGCCTGATACTGGGTAATCCGAGTATTTGATAGCCACCATTCTGGGGGAGCCCGCAGTAAGGCCTCCACTTCATGGGGCCCCATAACAGACAACGTCTGTCCCAGGGTTAGTTTATCTGCGTCTTTGACTAGTAGCGCGGTGGCAGCAATCTGTTGAATGCATGTGGGCCACCCAGAAGCAACTGGGTCTAGCCTTTTGGATAAATAGGCCACTGGTTACTCTGGCGTTTACTGCTCTCAGGTCTTGAACTGGCTGAAAATTGGAAGAGTTAGACTTTTGGACAGGCAGAAGTAGAGTATTCCATGGTGACTTGCATGGGGTCAGAATGCCCGAGTTGTGCAAATGCTTGATGTGAACAGCGATTCCCCACCTAGCCTCCCGGGGCATAGAATATTGTTTTAGTCTTACTGGAAGCGTGGACACCTTAAGTTCCACAATTATTGGGGCTTGATGAATCACCAGTCCAGGTGGATTGGTCTCGGCCCATACCTGGGGAAAGTCTGCCTGGAGACTTTTAAGGAGGGGATTGACTGTGTGAACATTTTCATTGGGCACCGAGGTAAGTAGGCCCTCTTCCCCAAGTGGCACAGTCACCATCCCTATTGTTGGGTCATCCTGGCCGATTTTAACATGCATACCCCCTTCAGTGAATCTCAAAGAAGCAGTTTATGTAATAAGTCTCTACCCAGTAATCCAGGGTAGGGGCATTCAGGCATGATTAGGAAAGAATGTGTAACAGTTTTACAGCCTAAATCTACTTGTCCTTCAATGGTCCATTTACAAGTTTGGGACCCAGTCGCTCCTTGCACCAGGGTTGCTCCTTGCCTGGTGGGGCCAGGATCTTGTTTTAGAACTGAAAATGTTGCCCCAGTGTCCACCAAGAAAGTCTTAGGTTGGCCCCCTACATTAACAGTAACCAACGGCTCAGAAGGGGCCACCAAGCGTGGCCCCATCAGTCAGAATCAACTTTCATTATCGACGCCTGGGGTGGCCGTGTTTTACGCTGGGCTAAGTTGGGGCAATCCTTTTTCCAGTGTCCCTCTTGCTTGCAATATGCACATTGGTTTTTTTCCTAGTGGTGCTCTAACCCAACTGACTTGTTTTTGTTTTTGTTTTTCTTTTTGCCAGACCAGAATTCTTTGGTCACTTGGGGTCCCCTTCCCTCGCGGGCATCCAGGATGGCCGCTACCACCTGAGTCAATTTTTTTGTCTGTCTCTCTTCCTGCAAATCCCTATTGTTAAAAACTTTTTGGATTATTTCAACTAACTCAGATAAATTTTTTTCTTCGAACCCATCTAATCTTTGCAATTTCTAATCGCTTCTCGGCCTTTTGGCTAAGATCAAGTGTAATCTTTGCAATTTCTTCCGGATGTCTGGGGCTGCCTGTGAGACAAAGGCCAGGTTTAATGCCCCTCTATTTTCAGGTGCCTCAGGGTCAATAGGGATAGAGGTACGGTACGCTTCCATGAGCCTTTCTAAGAAGGCTGAGGGGCTCTCCTCGGTCCCCTGAACTACCTCAGTTACCTTAGATATGCTTGTGGGCCGGCGGGTAGCCACTCGGAGACCTCCCAGTAGAGTCTGGCGAAATAGGGTCAATGATCGCCTACCGTGAGGAGTGTTTGGATCCCAATCTTCAGGGTGCAAGGAAGGAAAGACTTCCATGAGTAAGGCGGGATCCTTGGTGGGATGCCTGTTTGGCCCCATCACCAATTTTTGGGCCTCGCGACGGATCTCATCCCATTCCTCGGTACTGAAGAGAACCTGCAAGAGCTGCTGGCAGTTATCCCAGGTTGGCTGATGGGTCACAAATGTAGTTTCAAGGAGAGAAATTAATGCTTGGGGTTCTTCTGAGAACGGGGGGCCCTGAAGCCTCCAACTATAAAGGTTGCTAGTGGAAAAGTGCACACAAACCATAAAGGGTTGGACATCACCCTGCAGGGGTGGCCCTGGCTAAAGGGGTAAGGCAGCGGGAGGGGGGATGGAAGGAGGTTCCTGACCAGGTGTGAGACAGGCTCAGGGGAGTGTCCCGACTTGGGCTTGCCTCCTGGTCTGAAGCATCCGGACCCGTATTCTCCAGGCGAGAACTATAGGGCCATTTACAAGTTTCTTATTCTTCCTCCGGTGCAGATGGTAAAGGGGGTGGCTGCTTAGTCCCATCAATATTCTTATCAAGTGGACAGCCTTTAAGTGGAAAAACCTGTGCTTTAGGGAGGTGAGGGGGAAAGAAAGGTTTTAGCCAATCTGGAGGGTTTTCGATGAGGGTTCTCCATGCCTCAATGTATGGGATTTGATCTTCGTGCCTAGAATAGACAATAGCATGAACCTTATGTACCAGAGTAAGGTCAAAGGACCCCTGCGGAGGCCATTCAACCTGAAAGCTGGTCCATTCCACCTCGCAGAGAGTTCAAAGGACTGGCTTCTTGACATGGAAGCCGAGAATTGAGGCAGCTTTCCCATAGTCCTGGAAATGGGTTAGTATGAGACTCAGAGGGGTGGGGGTACTCTGATTTTGACCCATGACAAAGATAGGCAAAACTGAGAAGGACGCACAATCAACAGAAAGAAAACAATTAAGACAAAACCGAGAATGATGCACAATCAACGGAAAGAAAATAATTAAGACACGAAGAGAACACAAGTTCGAGATCTCGAGGCCAGTAGGCCACAGCAGCCACATAAAAGTAGGATCCTTTCTAATAGAAACCAAACCAAATGGGACCCACTGGCATTCTGGTAGGAACCCTGACTCTGGGTCTATAGCTGCGTCTGGCACACCCTTCTTGAGTCATTCAAATGGCGCACCCCAATCCTTACCTCTCCCAATCCTGAGCCTCCTTTCAGGGGTCAGCGGAGCAATCCGAGGAAAGGGCCCTGTTTCAGACCTTTAACTTTCCCAGCCAATGCACCAAATGTTGCATCCACACGACTCCTGAAACAGAATGCTACGGGCACCAGTGACAGTCACAACAAAGTTTATTGCAATGAGAGGTAAGGCAAACCTATCAATCGGGACCGACACCCTTGACCAGAGTGCGGTCTCGAACAGCCAGGACACAGAGTTTTTATAGCTGACCGCATCATCTTATTATCACCTGGGAACAAAATGAAGGAATAGTTCCCAGGTGGAAACAGTTCAAACAGGCCCTTGCCCCAATCCAATCAAACACTAATCACATCCCTTGATTGATAGGATAAGGCTGTTATCTCTTAACCTATAGTGTTAAAACAAAGTTGTTATTTCTTACGGCTACAGGTTAGCCCTACACTACAAGTTAACCCTTACAGTCCAAGGTCACTTACCAGGTCACAGCCAACCAACCCAAAGGTTTGTCTTCCCAGATCCCAACTGTGGACCTGTGCCCTGGCCACCTGGTCACCTGGCTTCCCAAGCTCCTCGTACTGTCCATTGTTTTTCTGGTGTGTGTTTTCCCTCTGAGTGCTGGATTGAGACCATTTTCTCTAAAATTCAGAGTTTTTAAGGATGCTCTTGGAAACCAGTCTCCATTTTCAGTGCAATGGTATTCCTCCTTCCATTGTATCCCCAGGTCACAGATAAACTGCTCTTTCATCCTTCTGAGCCGCTTTGATCATTGGTGCCTTTATCCCAAATCTATACCCAGCCAGTCTCACCCTTCTGGAGTCCTCGTGAGCCCAGACTCTGTACGAGTAATCTGTGGATCAGTCTGACATACATATGCTTAGCCGGAGTCATAAATGCCTTCATTATCCTGGACCACCCAGCTAATATTTTGTCTTCAATATGAATGCCTGGCTCCACAATAGCCCTGTTGTTCTACACCCTTAGGCTGTGGCGAAGCCCAACCATAATCTCCCTGTTCATAAAGGACCCACAGGGTTCAGATTATCCTTTCTACTTTTGTGAGCACTTGTAAAATCCTTTGGGAAATCAGTGTAGTTTACAGCAGTGTCTTATGCCACTCCTCTCTCAAGCTCCTCCTGGCTGTTCGTGGGGGATTTCCAAGTGACTCTGCGCACCACACACAGAGTGGCCTCCAGCGCCTGCCTCTGCCCACGTGCCAGGTCTGACTCAGGGGCTCAGGCTCCTGCCATATTCCCTTTCTGCCTCTGTCATCCCTCCTAAAAGGTGTTTATGTCCTTCACACATAACAGAAATACAGGAGGACATGAGAGAGAAAAGCCACCAGCCTAATGAAACTCATACAGTATTGACCCCCTTCCATCCTGCCTCGACATAGGAGGAAAACAAGAGGAGATGCCTGCCTGTGCAGACAAAACCCTGCCCTGGCTGTTTATTTTCCTGACAATAAAAATGCCTCTTTGTTGTTTCCAAACTGTTGCTGAAAATTCTGTGTTAGATGCTGAAAAAACTTGTGTCGAATTGTCCACTGTTACTTTGTTTCTCAGTGTTGTCTGTGGACATGTGACATTGGCATCACCAAGGAGCATGTTGGAAAGGCAGAATCTCAGGTCCCTTCCTAGTGTTACTGAATCACAATCTGTAGTTTAAGGAGATCCCCAGGAGATCAGAGCCTGAGAAGATCTTCTTAAAAAGCTAATTGGCCAGCTTGTTACAATGAATGGGAAAGGGCTTGTGGTTTTCTGGGCCTTGTTGGCAGTTTCTAGCATTCTAGAATTTCCTAAAGGGTTGATTCCTTAGCGGTCCTGGTGGGAAGAAAGTAAAGAACACCGTCCAGTCTGGGACACAGAGTGTGTATTTAGGGCTGGGGTCAGGTGACATAGGAAAGCCACAGCTGATATCAGTCCTCCATGGCCTTGGGAAAAGCCACCAGCAGTCACCCATCACACAACTCCTGGAGGTGACAGCTGTTTTTATTAATCTTAATAAACCTCAATCACATGCCATGAAAACATTTCTATTTAAAATGTTTCCCTTTACAGAGGTGGTATTTGTTCCTTCTCTTTTTAGACCAGTTTTTACACACACACACACACACACACACACACACACATATCCAAATACATACAGTCAACATGGACTACCAGAGAAATAGAAGGGAAAAGCTTTAATTCATATGATGCCATCTCCACCAAGCATTACTCAGTTATGACTCTCCAGGAGAAGTCAAGTTAACGTCACTATTCTCGGGGTCTCTCCTTTGCTCTGCTTCCTCATTTCCCTCTAGACCAGAGGCTCCAAACTGAGGGAGATTTTGTTCCCAGGGGACATTTGGCAGTGTTTGGGGACATTTTCGGTTGTCGTAGCTAAGGATACAGAGGTGCTGCTGGCATTTGGTGGGTAGAGGTCAGGGATGCTGCCAAATGTCCTACCACACAGAGAATGGCCCCACAATAAAGAACTGTCTGGCCCAAAATGTCAAAAGTGCTACAGTCAAGAAATTGCTTCCAGACAGCTCCTGGTCTAACCATATTCCACGGCCGTCTTACCATTTATCCTATAATGAGATCCCACAACCTGCCCTGCCCAAGCATAGCCATCTCTCTCTTTCCTTGGGGAAGATGCAAGGGGCTTAATAATAATCGTATGTCATGTATATTAAATGTTTAACCAATCCAGGCATGGTTCTAGGTGCTTTCCAAGTACTTGCAGCCATTACTCTTTATAGCAAACCTGGGGGCTACTGTTATTATGTCATTATTATATCACCCCCATTCAACAGAGGAGGAAACTGAGGTCTAGACAATTGAAAACTTGCTCAGGTCCCCCTGGAGCCAGGATTTGCACCCAAGTCGATTGTCTCCAGAACCCTCCTCTTAACCACAACACCATTTCACCTGAAATACTAAATACTTGCCAGGGAACTGAGGATGACTTTCATAGGTAGTTTGTTGCCTACCTGTCAAGACTTCAGGAGACCCAGCTCTGTGGACAAGGCCCTTCCTTCTCAGGAGAACGTGCTCTTTTTTACACATGTGGCCTCCCCCCAGAAGCCAGGTCAATCATGGGAAGTAAAAGAGGAAAGAACCAGCATTCTTTATGGTAAATCCAGAGGTGAGGAAGTTTAAAATGTCTCTGCCTGCATTTTTCCCTTATTATGCAGTAGGCAGTGCGCATGTGGGTGAGATGAACAGAATCAGGATCCCCCAGCTTGTGGCAGCTGATGGAAAAAATAGAGAAATAGTCTGAAATCTGGCAGCCTGACTTGTAAAAGGACCAAAGAATGAGCGAGTGGTGGTGGTTGTTTTATTAGTGTCTGAGTAAGAGTGTGTAATGCTGACTGATCTGAACTGAGAAGTTCCATTCTTTCTGGGAGAAAGACTTATACTCACTCCACTTGAGGAAAAGATTCAAGAGAAACAAGGATTTTATTTTGGAATAGAGATTTACAAAAATACCAGCCCCTTTGAGTGTTTCGCCAGCCACAGGGCTAAGTAGGCCCTTCCTTTCTGCCCCACCCTGTGCCCACAACCCCTACCCAGCCCACACTGCAACCAAGACAATACTGGTGTTTTACAAAAGACAATCAAAAACAGTGCAGAGTAAGTATGGTTATCCACCAGCTTTTATGGAGAAAAATTAAAGTTCAAGTATTTAAGTAATTTAATACAATTTATTTTACTGGCATGGGCAGAATTGTTTTTGATGATAAGAATGTCAACCAACACCAATAATAATGCCAACCAGGAATGGACCAATTTTTGAATGTCAGGCACTATCCTCACAGTTTTATATTCATATCTCCTTTAAACCACAAAACAACCTTGCCACCATATGGATGAATAAATTGAGGTTCAGAAAGGCATAATAATTTTCCTAAAGTCACACAGCTGGCCAGGTGGCAAGGTTGTTAATTCATATGTCATTCTAATGAGCAGGCTGTTCTGTGGCCCCCTTGATCACTTACAATGCCATTAAGATGCTTATAAATTGGGCGCCCACAATCCAATGGCACCGATATTGTAGCTTCTTCCTTCTCTCAGTCTCTCAGTCACTCAGTAACCTTCCCACATTCCTGGACCATAAGTCTGCTCTGTGGAGAACAAAGTTGCCATGGAAGGTGCTCTGATTGGGCAGTATGTTGGGTACAGCCACTTGGGTCAGGGACTCTCAGGGGAGAAGGGAGAATTTTGTTCCCTTAGAAAAAAGAAGACACACAGAGTTGTCTTGCCCTCAGGCAAAAGGGGATTGAAACAAAAGTACCAGGAAGAAGAGAACGGTAGAGGAAAAGGAAGAATTTGCCATCATTATTTTGGTATTTTTTTCCTGGGATGCTTTACCTCTGTCTTAGTGGATTTGGGCTGCCATGACAAAATACCAGAGTCTGATTGGCTTATAAGCAGAAACTTATTTCTCACAGCTCTGCAGGCTGGGAGTCTGAAATCAGGGTGCCAGCACAGTTGGGTGAGGGCCATCTTCCAGGTCTCTGACTTCCTGTCGTATCATGAGGTGGTGTAAGGCGCAAGGGAGCTTGCTCAGATCTCTCTTATAAGGGCCCTAATCCTATTCACGAGGACTCTGCCGTAATCACCTCCCAAAAGCCTCACCTCCTAACCAAAGGTTAAGTTTCAACATATGGGGAGGGGGACACATTCAGACTACAGCAACCTCTGTGTCAGTGGTTCTCAAGAAGGGGATGATTTTGCCAATTAGGGGATATTTGTCAATGTCTGGGAACACTTGGATCACAGCTAGAGGGTGAGGGGCAGTACTACCGGCATCCAGCAGGTAGAGGCCAGGGATGTTTCTGAGTATCACACAATGTACAGGACAATCCCACACAACACAGAGCCACCTGTCTCAAAATGTTGGTAGTGCCAATGTTGAGAAGCTCTGCTCTAGCTTCGTGAGCACAGATCTAGCACAGGATATTTGGGCCAAAACCACAACTTACCATGAACCTTGAGAAAAGCATCCTTCACTTTCGCCTGGCCCCATTTCTCTCTCTGTCAGCAAATGAATGGGGATTCAGAAATTTACAGACCCTCTTTGTTCCTCATCCCTGAATCTGAACATAAAAGGAAAGAAATTGATTCCCAATGCTCACGGGATCACAAGTCCATTGCACATTGGCAGATACCATCGAAGTTGTGACTTGTTTACTTTTCCTTGTGGAAACAGGAATCTGAGAAAAAAGTTAGTCCGGCAAACTATAGGGGGGAAAAGGAAACGGGAACATTCCAGAAAGATTTTTCAGGGGTTACCTCACTCTGATGTGGCTAAAGTAAAATGTACAATTTTTAAAAGAAAAGTAAAACATGAAAACCCCCAACAAACAACAGATGCCGTAGGTGTTGTCTGGGGACCTGGCAACCTGGGGACTTTGGCAACCTTGTCTTTGCAAGCTGAGAAAGATGCAGCCCGGCTGGGAGCCCCAGAGCAAGGGACTGCCTGCTGGAGGAGCCCCACCCTGAAAGGAAAGGCCAGACCTGGCACCTGCGCCTTGCTCAGTCTTTGGCCAGGGGCCACCCCCAGAATAGCTTATAAGCCAATCACACTCCTGCACAGCATCTCCTTTCCTAAATGGGGAACTGAGTTGTGTCCCAGGCTTGATCCCTAGAAGCAGACCCTGAGACAGGGTTTTGTGTGAAAAGGATTTATGATGAAGGATTCCCAGGAAAAACCTGGAAGTGGGATAGTACACCACAGAAGGGAGCAAAGCTAAACCAGGTGAATTCTCGGGGGAAATCCCACTGAGGGTTACTTTGGCTCAGGCCTGGTGAGGGCATGCTGAGAGTTGACCAATGCGGGGGTGGCAGACCCAGTCTCCACCCCTGCACCACCCCGTGCCTGCCCTGGGTGAGTCACTTGTCAGGGCTGCCCCTAAGGGCAGTAAATTCCCAGGCACTTCTGTTTTCTGCTCTGCAGGCAAAGTGAGTTCCCACAGTTTAGGAACAGCCCTGCCAGAGACTCAGGCTGGCTGTAGGAGGTGAAAACATCTCAAGGGTAGGTGTGCTTGAAAACGTAAAGGGCCAAGGAGCTCCGACAACACCCAAACCAGACTGAAACCCAAATTTATAATGATTGAGGCATAAAAGGAAAATCAAGAATGGAACCAATAATTTTTAACGTTTGCATAACTATTCACTTAAAAGTCAATCTTGACATTTAGTTTTCTTTAAAAATACCAGGGACAGGTAGGGAAAGGTTAGTAAAAGAGCACAAACTTTTAGCTATAAGATAAACAAGGTCTGAAGATCGAATGTAAAATATGGGGACTACAGTTGATAATGTTGTATTATTTACTTGAAATTTGCTAAGAGGGCAGAGCATAAATGTTCTAGCCAAAAAAAAAAAAAAAGATAAATATTTGAATTGATGGATGTGTTAATTAACTAGATGGTAGGAATCCTTGTACACTGTATCTATATATCAAATCACCACAATGCACATTTTAAGTATCCTATACATTTATTTGTTAGTTATACTTCAATACAGGTGAGATGCCTGCCTGAGATATTGGAGGGGCCATGCAGACACAAAGACTGGTCAGAGTCTTCCTTGAAGAGTAATATCTATGGAAAGCAAATAAGCCAAGGGGGTGGATGGGAAGCCACTTGTTTCACGAACAAATTCAATGTATTTCTCATAGTTACAGTAATGGACTTTGCCTTGGTGAGGCCTTTGGGTTGTGAAAAACAAAGTCCATCAGTGACTTCAACAGGCAGAAGTTATTCTCAAAAGGCTTTACCTCAAAGTAATACTGCAGAAGCTTGTTTACAGACTTAGTTTTCTTCCTTTCGATGTTTTTCCCTTTGGATTTCTAGATAGAAGCTTCCAGAAAGAAATTTTAGATCTCTTATTTCTTAAGTTCTTGTAGGAGTGGGAAATGGATCAAAGATGTCTCTGCACCACAAATCAAGGATCAGATCTGGATTTCTTACAATGAGTTTGATCATTGTCGATAGTGGGACCAGATAATTGATCCAAATGCTGTCCCCCTTGACATCCCAGTTATCTGTCTGGATGGTTTGTGAGCTTCACCAGAAACTGTCAAATCTCCACGAGTACTATATAAGCACATGTGGTATAACTCAATCTGCTTTTTCTTTTATTTTGTTTATTGTTTCTTATTTGCTTTTTGATTTTTTAAAACCGTTTTGAATATACAGAATAATTGAGAAGGAGTACAAAGAATTCCCATATAGCCCTCTGACCACACATTCCCTGATCATTGACATCTTACACTAGTACTAGACATTTACTACAATTAATGAACCAATATTGACACTTTTTTCTTTTCTTTTCTTTTCTTTTTTTTTACTGTAGAAAGAGAGAGAGAGTGTGAGCGGAGAGGGGCAGTGGGAGAGAGAGAGAACCTCAAGCAGGCTCTACACTCAGTGCAGAGCCCGACTCAGGGCTGGATCTCACGACCCTAGGATCATGACCTGAGCCGAGATCAAGAGTCAGGCACTCAACTGACTGAGGCACCCAAGTGCCCCCCACACATTCTTATTAAACAAAGTTTATAGTTTATCAGGATTTCCTTAATTTTTAACCTAACATCTCTTTTCTGTCCCAAGATCCCATCCAGGACACCACATTACACTTTGTCATCCTGTTATCCTGGGCTCCTCTTGACTGACAGTTTTTCAGACTTCCTTTGTTTTTGATGACTTTGATAGCTTTGAGAAGTTACTGGCCAGGTATATTGTAGGATGTCCCCCTATTAAGATTTGTCTGGTGTTTTTCTCATCATTGGAATGGGATTATGGGTTTTCAGGAGGAAGGTCACAGAGATGAAGTGCCCTTTTCTTCACCTCATATCAAGGGCACACACTATAATCACAAATATGATTGCTGATATTGCCTTTGAGCACCTAGCTGAGGCAGTGTGTGTCAGGTTTCTCCATTGCAAAGCTCCTCTTTTATTTCCTCTTTCCACACAGTGCTCTTTGAAAGGAAGTGCTGTGTGCAGCCCATACTTAAGGAGTAGAGAGTTGTCTCCACCACCTTGAGACTGGTATATCTACATAATCTACTTGGAATTCTGCCTGGGCGATTTGTCTCTTCTCACCCATTAATTAGTTGATTCATCATTTACTTATATCAGTTTGGGTTCAGATACTTATTTTTTTATTTTACTACTGCTTTATTTAATACCATTTTATTTGTTTTGTTGCTCATATTGTTGTAGCTTTGGCCACTGGGGGCTCTTTCAGCTTTCAGCTGTCTTCTATGGTCTTTTGACATTCCCACTTCAGCGTGTTATATTTTTTAGTGCTTACTTATTTTATTTTTTTTAATTAAAAAACATTTTTTTGAGAGGCAGGTGGGGGAAGGAGCAGGAGAGGGGCAGAGAGAGGGGGGTACAGAGGATGAGAAGTAGGCTCTGCTCTGACAGCAGTGAGTTTGGTGGGGGCTTGAACTCACAAACTGAGTTGAGGCAAAGTCTGATGCTCAACTGACAGAATTACACAGGGTCTCCTTTAATTTTTTTTTTTATGTTTATGTATTTGCTTTTGAGAGTGTGGGTGGGGGGGGGAGGGAGAGAACAGAGAGAGAGAGAGAGAGAGAGAGAGAGAATCCCAAGCAGGCTTTGCATTGTTAGTGCAGAGGCCCACACGGGGCTTGATCCCACCACCTGTGAGATTATGACCTGAGCTGAAACAAAGAATCAGTAGTTTAACCAACTGAGCCACCCAGGTGCCCCAGATGCTTCCTTATTTTATAGCACTACAAGGCTCCAGACTCATCTGGTATATTTCCCACCCCAGTTATAAAATGAGCCCTGATTCCTTTTATTGGAGAATGGTATTAGAAACCAAGATGTGGGCAATAGGTGTTCTTATTATTAAGGGTATCATTGCTTCTAGGCCATCTCAAGTGGAGAGAGCAAAGAAATACATGTAAACACATATGTAAACATGTGTATTTATACTGAGTTAAAACATGAGTTCTGGGGTGCCTGGTGGCTCAGTCGTTGAGTGTCCAACTTCAGCTCAGGTCATGATCTCACGGTTCATGGGTTCGAGCCCCGCATCGGGCTCCATGCTGACAGCTTGGAGCTTGGAGCCTGCTTCCGATTCTGTGTCTCCCTCTCTCTCTTCTCCTTCCCTCCTTGCACTCTGTCTCTCAAAAATAAAAATAAACATTAAACAAACAAACAAACATGAGTTTTTACTGACCTCTTTAACTACAAGCTATTACCATGTGGCTCATTCCAGCCTCCTCTTCTTGTTCATCTGTAAATTCCCACTCCAACAATGAGAAACTGGCTCCCATCATCACCATGCATTGGCTTAATTGTTCAGTTCCATATACATGTATAGCAGTATCAGACTTGTTAAACTATCCCCTATGGAAAACAAGTTTTTCAAATAGAGTACAATGGTTTTGTGCATTTCCTTGTCCCTTTAGAATTACAGACTCCATTCATCTCTAAAGTGACTAAGGTCAACACCTTCCCTTACACCACCACCCCCCCCAACACTCTCTCCAGTGAAGTTATTTCATATTAGGTAGATTCATAGATTTCATAGTACAGTTAGATTCTCTTGTCATAGTACACATTTTCTCTTGGGATTCTGCTTAATTTTTTAAAATTTTTATTTAATTTATTTTTTTATTTTACATCCAAGTTAGTTAGCATATTGTGTAACAGTGATTTAAAGAGTAGATTCCTTTATGTCCCTTACCCATTTAGCCCATCCCCCTCCCACAACTCCTCCAGTAACCCTCTGTTTGTTCTCCATATTTAAGAGTCTCTTATGTTTTGGTCACCATCCCTGTTTTTATATTATTTTTGTTTTCCTTCCATTATGTTCATCTGTTTTGTCTCTTAAAGTCCTCATATGAGTGAAGTCATATGATATTTGTCTTTCTCTGACTAATTTCGCTTAGGATTATATCCTCTAGTTCCATCCACATAGTCGTGAATGGCAAGATTTCATTCTTTTTTATTGCTGAGTAATACTCCATCATATACCACATCTTCTTTATCCATTCATCCATCAATGGACAATTTGGGCTCTTTCCATACTTTGGCTATTATTGCTAGTGCTGCTATAAACATTGGGGTGGATATGCTCTTTCGAAACAGCACACCTATATCCCTTGGATAAATACCTAGTAGGGCAATTGCTGGGTTGTAGGGCAATTCTATTTTTAATTTTTTGAGGAACCTACATACTGTTTTCCAGAGCAGCTGCACCAGTTTGCATTCCCATCAAGAGTGCAAAAGAGATCCTCTTTCTCTGCATGCTCACCAACATCTGTTGTTAATGTTAGGCATTCTGACAGGTGTGAGGTGTTATCTCAGTGTGGTTTTAATTTGTATTTCCCTGTTGATGAGTGATGTTGAGTATCGTTTCATGTGTTTGTTGGCCATCTGGATGTCTTCTTTGAAGAAGTGTCTATTCATGTCTTTTGCCCATTTCTTCACTGGATTATTTGTTTTTGTGGTGTTGAGTTTGATAAGTTCTTTATAGATTTTGGATAGACCAATTTCCCTGATGAACATGGATGCAAAAATCCTCAACAAGATATTAGCCAACCAGATCAAACAATACATTAAAAAAATTATTCACCTTGACCAAGTGGGATTTATACCTGGGATGCAGGGCTGGTTCAATATCCACAAAACAATCAATGTGATTCATCACATCAATAAAAGAAAGGGCAACAACCACGTGATCCTCTCAATAGATGCAGAGAAAGCATTTGACAAAATACAGCATCCTTTCTTGATGAAAACTCTTAAGAAAGTAGGGATAGAAGGATCATACCTCGAGATCATAAAAGCCATATATGAAAGACCAAGACCCAACGCTAATATCACCCTCAATGAGGAAAAACTGAGAGCTTTTGTCCCTAAGGTTAGGGACAAGACAGGGATGTCCACTCTCACCACTGTTATTCAACATAGTATTGGAAGTCTTAGCCTCAGCAATCAGACAACACAAAGAAATAAAAGGCATCTAAATTGGCCAGGAGGAGGTCAAACTTTCATTCTTTGCAGATGACATGATACTCTATATGGAAACCCAAAAGATTCCACCAAAAAACTGCTGGAATGGATCCATGAATTCAGCAAAGTGGCAGGATATAAAATCAATGCACAAAAATCAGTTGCATTCCTATACACCAACAATGAAGGAACAGAAAGAGAAATCAAGGAATCAATCCCATTTACAATTGCACCAAAAACCATAAAATACCTAGAAATAAGTCTAACCAAAGAAGTGAAAAATCTGTGCACTGAAAACTACGGAAAGCTTATGAAAGAAATTGAAGAAGACACAAAGAAATGGAATAATATTCCATGCTCACAGATTGGAAGAACAAATATTGTTAAAATGTCAATACTACCCAAAGCAATCTATGTATTCAATGCAATACCTGTCAAAATAACACCAGCATTCTTCACAGAGCTAGAACAAACAATCCTAAAATTTGTATGGAACTAGAAAAGACCTCAAATAGCCAAAGCAATCTTGAAAAAGAAAACCAAAGCAGGAGGCATCACAATCCCAGACTTCAAGCTATATTGCAAAGCTGCAATCATCAAGACAGTATGGTACTGGCACAAGAAGAGACACTCAGATCAATGGAACAGAATAAAGAACCCAGAAATGGACCCACAAATGTATGGCCAACTAATCTTTGACAAAGCAGGAAAGAATATCCAATGGAATAAAGACAGTCTCTTCAGCAAGCGGTACTGGGAAAACTGGACAGCAACATGCAGAAGAAGGAACCTGAACCACTTTCTTACACCATACACAAAAATAAACTCGAAATGGATGAAAGACCTAAATGTGAGTCAGGAAACCATCAAAATCCTCGAGAAGAAAGCAGGCAAAAACCTCCTTGACCTTGGCCGCAGCAACTTCTTACTCAACACGTCTCCAGAGGCAAGAGAAACAAAAGCAAAAATGAGCTATTGGGAGCTCATCAAAATAAAAATTTCCTCCACAACAAAGGAAACAATCAGCAAAACTAAAAGGTAACCTATGGAATGGGAGAAGATATTTGCAAAAGACACATCAGATAAAGGGATTCTGGTTAATTTGCGTCAGATTTGTAAATTTGAAGTAGTTTTTCTCTCCCCTTCAGATTGCATCAAACAGAAAACACAACTAGCAAAATCATTTTCACCAGTAATCTAGCAATATAAAAAAGTTGGAAGGTGTAAAGCAGGTCACGTGTTAAGAAGATTGACAAATTGTTTAATTCTTATGTAACTATGTATTCAGCTTTCCTTTGAATCATAAAATGATAAAAGTGGTCACTACCTCTCAAGGTTTTTGTAAGATTTAAATGAGTTTAATACACCTAGCATCCTCAGAACAGATAATAGCACCTAGAAAATGCCCCTGTTATTATTGCCACCAACAAGTATTCAGTGGAAGAGCACTGTGGCATGATTAACACCTTAAAAGATCATTTTGGAAACTGAAGGTAGGAAGTTAAGAGGCTATTGTTGTTAGAAATCTGAGTGAAGGATAGGGGCAGAATGGGGTCAAGCAAGGAGAAGAGGGAGAAGATTAGTTGCCACTGGATATGATGAGCTATAAGATAGAAAGAAAAAAGTGAAGGATAATACATAGTGTTTGTCTTAAACAACCAGGTGCCAAAATAGTAGTGCCATTTACTGTGGGGAGAAGACTGAGGGCCTTGGTTTGGATAATCCTGAAAGCAGAGCCTACAACAAGGACCTAGGTGCCCAGAGTTATTTGGAAGGTGGTCCCAGGAAACTAGAGTGAGGAATTAGTGATCTGGAAAGAGAAGTCTAGAAAGGATGTGTCATTTGGCCATTATTGGGATGACCTATGGGGATGAGTCATCACTATGGGTCACTGAATTCAGTCCTACTTTGGATTCTCTGTGTAGGACATGCCTCAGAGTTGTTCCACCAAAGGATAAGGGGTTGGGATGTTTACCCACCAGCCCCTACTCTCTTTTGTGGAGGGGTGCTGCTAGAGGCACGAACTTCCCCTACTCCTTTTCCTTTCAGCACTTGCTGTGTATTATGTGGGCTTCCATGGCATTGAAGAAAGCTGGGGCAGAAAAGTGCAAAGGTGCTATGATGGCAGAAGCAGGAAGCTCTTGGTGTGCACTGTCACTGCAAGAACATCAGAGATGGGCACAGGCACCCAAAAAGTTGGCTATCCTGAGAAAGAGCAGGATGCCAAAGGTATGGTAGAATACAAATTAAGGCTTTTAATTTTCAATTCAATAATTATTTATTGATATGTATTATACATAGAGTATTCTGCCTAGGTGCATGGGAGATAGACATGGGATAGATACTACAGAGAGTAAAGTCAGGGTCCCTTCTTTCAGGAAATTGTATCTAGTAATATAATGTAATTTAAAGTCTTATGACATGATGTGACATGCTTTAGAGCACTGGTTTTGGAGTCACACATGTTAGGGTTAAGCATGCCATTTTCAATCTAGGTGAACTTAGGATATGTTACTTGATCTTTCTGAGATTGTTTCCTCATTTGTAAAGTGGGATGGCATTAGCTCCCTCCTCAGGAGTTTGTGTTGATACTACATGCAATGATGGACACAAGGTGGCAAGCCCAGGGTCTGGCACAAGGAAAGCACTCAGTAACTATTAGCTGCTCTTATTGTTGCTGCTGCTAAGAAGAGAGTACAATATTTGTCATGATCATTACAATGCAAAAAGATTTTCATAAGGAGGCAAAATCTTATTTCTTAACCCTCTCCTAATTCATTCTAGTTACTTCTAGAATTGTAAGAAAGACAAACAATAGGCCTAATACATGATTACTTAATAAGTTCTTTATACCTACGAAGAGTCACCCAAAAGGAATCATTTAAAAACATTTCACTTTCACTCAGTCTTATCCCTTTCCAACCTGAGTTTATTCATTATAGCATTAGAATCCCCCATTTGTTTTTTTTAAATAACTTTTAAGTTTATTTATTTATTTTGAGAGAGAGAGAGAGAGAGCAGAGGAGGGGAAAAGAAAGAGGGAGAAAGAGAAGCCCAAGCAGGAGGAGGGGAAAAGAAAGAGGGAGAAAGAGAAGCCCAAGCAGGTGCCTCACCATCAGTGCAGAGACCAATGCAGGGCTTGAAACCAAGAACCATGAGATGATGACCTGAGCTGAAGTCAAGAGTTGGATGCTTAACTGGCTGAGCCACCCAGGCATGTCAATCTCACATTTGTGTCAAGAAGTGGACTATATAAAAAATTTTTTCACAAGAACTATCACCCAAACTACCATTATTTAATTGCCCTGATGTCTTTATAGCTTATCTTTATCATTTTTAGTCTTTCCTCTGTAGATTGAAGTCAGTGGCTCTCAATTTAGAGGTTATATGTGTGCATATATTTATATATGTATTTAAATGAGTGTGTTTAAGTGTGTGTGTGTGTGTGTGTGTGTGTGTGTGTGTGAAAGAGAGAGAGAGAGAGAGAGAGAGAGAGAGAGAAGCTGTATCAGTTACCCACCACCATGATTATGCTGCATAACAAACTATTACAAAACTTAGCACCTTAAAAAAGAAGCATTTATTTTTTCACATGTCTGAGGTTCAGTGATTCAGACTTGATTAGGCTGGACAATTCTGATTTAGTGGGACCCACTCACAAATCTGGGGGACAGTTGGTGTTGGTTGATCAGAATGGCCATGGACCTAGCTGGAATGACTGGGGCATTTGGACTCAGCTCCACACTCCTCATCCTCCAGCAGGCTAGCTACAGCATCTTTTCATGGTGAAGGCACAGGAGCAGGACAGGAAGAGAAAATAGAAAAGTGCTCTCTACATGCATCATATCTGCTGACATCCTTTGGCCAAAGCCAAATCAAAGGATGGGAACAGAGACTCACCTTTTTAGTGAGACAACTGAAAAGGCACATGACAGAGGGCCTGGATACAGGGAGGGGTAGAGTTCTGAGGCCATTCTCACCATCTGTCATGGGATAAGTATCAGAGCCATTGTGGGAATGTTTTCTAATTCCCCACATTTCCTCCCTCTGCCACAGGGACCCTGACACACTCTGGTCACCCCACATTGTTGGGTGGGAACCACTTCCTCACAGGCTCTATACAAACAAACCTTCCTCTCAGACCCATTCAGATTCCATGTGTGTCATGGACTTCCATTCGTACAAGAATTTTTGACTGTGTTTAATAACGGAAATACTTATGGGACAATGTGCTAGGTCTGGGGACCCAGAAATAAGTAAGAGCCTGTTGCTGGCTCCAGGGTACATGAGAGGTGGAAAGAATAACATGACAAACAATTCTAATGCAAGACAGCAGGGGACATAATAAAGGACAAGGCAAAGTGCTATAGTGGCTGGGAGATTTGGTGGAAAGACTTTTTTTCATTCATCTATATGTTCTGCTTTTACTTCCAAATGCAGTTTGAAAAATAACCTCCAGTTTCTTCAATAGATATGGAGCAAGGAAAAAAAAGAAGATGGTGTTGGTGGGAATGCAGACTGGTGCAGCCACTGAGGAAGATAGTATGGAGAATCCCCCAAAAAATTAAAAATAAAGATATGATCCAGTAATTGCACTACTGGATACCTATCCCAAAAATTCAAAAATAATAATTTGAAGGGATACGTGCACCCCAATATTCATAGCAGCATTATCAACAATAGCCAAACTATGGAGAGAGCCCAATGTCCATTGAGAGAGCCCAATGTCCATTAACTAATGAATGGATAAAGAAGATATGGTATACACACACACACACACACACACACACAATGGAATACAATTCAGCCATAAAAAAAGAGAATGAAACCTTGCCGTTTGCAATAACATGGATGGATCTAGGGTATAATGCTAAGTGAAATAAGCCAGTCAAAGAAATACAATTACCATATGATTTCATTCACATGGAATTTAAGAAACAAAGCAAACAAATGAAAAGGAAAAAAGAGAGACAAATCAGAAATCAGACTCTTAACTATAGAGAACAAACTGATGGTTACCAGAGGGGAGGTGGTGGTAGGAGATGAGTGAAATAGGTAATGGGGATTAAAAGTAAACTTAGCTTTTTAAAAATTTTTTTAAAATTTTATTTGAGTGAGAGAGGGAGTGAGTGAGCAGGGGAGAGGGACAGAGGGAGAGAGAGAATCCCAAGCAGCCTTCACAATCAGCACAAAGCCCAACACAGGGCTGCATCCCACAACCTTGGAACTGTAACCTGAGCTGAAATCAAGAGTCAGACACTCAACGGACTGAGCCACCCAGGAGACCCAACAGCACACTTATCTTGATGAGCACTTGAGTAATATATGGAAGTGTTGAATTACTATCTTGTACACCTGAAACTAATATAACTCTGTATGTTAACTACTCTGGAATTAAAATACAATAAATATGATACAACACAATAAATTAAGTAAATTTAAAATGAAATGGAGGGGAAAACATACAGATTAAAAGAGATTTAAGAGACACAGAATTGCAACCTAACCATGGTGTGACTCTTATTTGAATCTTTATTCAAACAAACTGAAAAAATGATGTCATTTTTGAGATGGTCTGAAATTTAAATAGTAACATTAGAAAATATTGTTAATTTTTTTGGTCAGAAAATGGCATTATTGTGGTTATGTTCAAGATAGTGCTTATTTTTAGAGCTATATACTTAAATGTTTATGAATGAACTCATATAATGTTTAAATTTTGCAACAAACATAATATGGGATGGGGTGTGAATAGACAGAACCAGCCTTGGGTTGATGGAAGTTAGGGCTGGTGGTCAGTACATGGGTGTTTATATGGTTCTGTTGACTTTTGTGTATGTTTCAAATTCCTTACAATAGAAAGTTAAATAAATAAACCCATCTTTCCTGGAAAAGTTGATGGAATGAACCCACTTGATTCTGATTGTTTCCAGGACACGCTGCATTCATGGTTCAGTCCACACACACAATCACCACTGAGCAGAGGCTTGGTGTTTGTCATTTATATATCTCTCTTTCACTGGTCTGGTACCCAAGGATTCCAGAAGTATGTGGAAGTAGTGTCTTGGTCTTAAAGGAACGATAAGTCTGGTTAATCTCCCTACTTTTTAGAGTCCTCTTGGGTGGCCCCTACCCTTATTCACCAATTCCTGCCAAGCAAGGTCTTGTCAAGAATTCCTATGACTGTGGCATTCTTTCTTAATGATGGAGGGCTATAGACTCTTAGACACAGTCTTACAAACAGAAAAAAAAAAAAACAGGAAAAAAATTAGCCCACCCATAACTCTCCAAACTTCTCCCCAGAGATAAAATCATTCCTTTACGAATTATTATCTTAAGCTTAAATGCCTGGACCATTTCATGTTGGAAAAGTGCTAATATTTTCTATCCTTTGTCAAGACAGTCTTGGACACTGATAAAACCAAATCCTTTTAGCTGATCAGGGAGTCATCAGGTCCTTGGCCTGAGACAATAAATATTACTTGGAATTGAAGTTTTTTTATTTTGTTTTAATGTTTATTTATTTATTTGCTTTTGAGAGAGAGCGAACACAAGTGGGAAAGGGACAGAGAGAGAGAGAAGAAGACACAGAATAGGAAGCAGGCTCCAGGTTCTGAGCTGTCAGCACAGAGCCCTATGTGGGGCTTAAACCTACAAACCATTAGCAAAGTCGGACCTGAGCCGAAGACCTGAGTGAAAGTCGGACGCTTAACAAACTGAGCCACCCCGGTGCCCCGGAATTGAAGTTTTAATAAGAATAAGCAGGCAAGTACAGTACAGCTCATGATGCTTGAAGCGAGAAGCTGACGCTGCCTTGTAACTTATGTTGACAGTCTTAATGCTTTGTTCTCTTCAGTATCTTGGACACGATGTCCCAGAACATCAGTCCTCAACTACCTGCCGACCCCATAGATGCAGCTGCACAGGGAAAAATGGACCATTCCTTCTTGCAGGACCACCTGCTTGTCCAACACCAAGTGTCTCTAAAATGCTTCCTTTTGACACACTTGGGGGTTCAGTTTGAAGGGATAAGAAATCAGGTTATGAAAACTGAGGATGGTTGGTCTCACATGGAAACCTAATACCTGAGGATCATCTAAAATAGAGGCTAAAGTGTATGGGGAGATACCCTAGGTAGCTTTCAAGCCTGTAATTTCATTACTGTTGTCCCCATGGCTTAGCCACTTAGGCCTTCAACAATTGGCCTGATGTGGGTACTTGAGATTCTGATACACAAATGCAGGTGCCTTCAGGAAGCAGTCAGATAATGTCTAGGAGTAAAGTAGTGAGAGCAATGTATTCCATATTAAGTAGGCATGGTCTTTGTTTCTAAAAGATCGTGCATTCTCCCATTTTTGTTGAGACATATGGCTTTCTGTATCTATCATTTTCCCTCTTTGGGAGAGACATGTGGGCATAAAAATTATTTTATTTTCTCTTTCCTTCTATGTGAAATAACAGAGCAACCAAGGTGATAATTGACAACTTATATGCAGCCTAGACAAATAGAAAGGAGTGTGCGGGGGTGGGAACCAGGGTAAACTGGGGGTGGTGTGTTACATTTTGTCAAAGATAAACAAAGCCAGGTCTGGTTAAAGTGGTAAGGACAGACTTTAATCAGTAATAACTATTACAATAGGGAAAAGTGTGCAGTGTGCAGTGTGAACTGAACTCAAATTTGACTTGTATGAGGGGACTAGCCTTTTAAGGGGTGAATGAAGGAATGTGGGGGGCAGTGAGTGGTGTCTCAGTAGAGTAAGGCAAGTGAAAAATTATAAAAAGTGGGAAGGGAAGATGTTGTATGTGAGATGCATCTGAGTTTGTTAACTGACACTTGGGGAAATTAGGCTCCTGTCCTCTGACAGAGACTGGGAGGCAAGGGCCCTACCCTCAGGTAGTGGCTGGAACAAACAGGAAATTCTCAGGCAGGCACTTTAAGGGGGGCTGGGTCATCCTAGGTATATGGCCTTGAGCTGTTAGAAACCATGAATGTTTTTTTCAACTCTTTATAGGCCAGGGTTGAGCCTAGTAGAGAGGAGGGCTCAGATGAGCCTAGCTAGGATTTGGCCAAGGACTGGATATTAGTCAATCTCAAAGCTATGTCCACTGTTTAGCTCAAATAATTATTACCATTTAGGACCCAACATTGCCAAGTCTTCCACCTGCTGAAGAAAAGCTAGAAATGTAGACATTTGCACAAAAATTCCCAATTTTAAACTTTTGGTAGCTTATTCCAATACCCATATTTTTAATTTTAGCAAGACAAACAAAAAAACCTGTCTGTGGGTTAGCCATGGCCCTGGGACCACCAGTTACAGCCTCTGTGTAAACTAACTGGGGGAAAAATTAACCCTTGACCTTCATTCTTTCCTCATGAAAATGTTGCTGTTTGAGAATGGCACTTCCCCAAATCTTTGTGTGTGTTCAGTTTGATTTATTAAATATAAATAAAAATGCTTTTTTTGTGTATCAGCTTTACACCCAGGGTGGGGCTTGAACTTACAACCCTAAGATCAAGAATCATATGGTCTACTGACTGAGCCAGACAGGTGCCCCAAAACTGCTTTCTGACATGTGAATTTTCCCTCCCAGGCAAGATCTAGAGGAATGTTTCCCTATTTCAATTCTATGTCTTATGAATCCTTTTCCTTGAAGAACTTGCCTTTATCTCATAGCTTTGGGCAACAAGTCTACTTTGCTGAGAAAACTTGGCAGAAGATTATATTTAGAAAAATGTAGAGCCAGGCAAATTCCCCTATCAGCTGCACTAAAACCCGTGATCCCACAGGAGCCAGAGCTGACATCCTACTATTTCTGCCTGCCCTCTGATGGACTTTTTATTAAACATATAATTGGGTACTTCTGGCTTGGGTACTCTGCCCAAGAGAAGTTTATAAGCACAGATTTAAAAGAGCATAATAAATACCTCTTTGTATTAATTGGAATTGCCTGATTTCATTGTTACCTTAGATGCCAGAACATAAAAAAAAAAAAGGTTATTATGAATAGCAAAAAAGGGAATTTAGTTCCTTTTCTCCCTCCCATGTAAGCTGAGAGTTCATTTCTCAACCTCTTATCCTTGTATATACCTACTTGTAAGCAGACATTTGTTATCATTCACAGTGATGTATGCTTTTAGCTTCGAAGGAAAGCTACCTAGTTGGGCTATCCTCAAGTAACAGGGGTTTATTCCAAGAAAAGATGAACAAGGACAAGAGGAATCTTTTGGGAACTCACAGACAGTTGTACAGAGTGAGGGACTCACTGAAATGTAAGGTTTTTGTCTGGAACCAAGAGGGGTTCCTGCCCCCAGGATTCAGGTCCATTGTGGCCCTTAACCCCCAGCCCACAGGAGGAGTCAGCCCATCCCTGGTCTTTATGGGTGTTATGGACTGAATTGTGTCTGCTACCCCCAAATGTTGAAGTCCTAATGCCCAGTACCTCAGAATGTGATCTTATTTGGAGACGGCTTTTAAAAAGGTAATTGAGTTAAAATGAGGTCATTAGGGTGGGCCCTAATCCAATATGATTGCTGCCCTTATTTGTAAAGATTAGGACACACATCTCTGGAGGGAAGATCATGTAAAGAAAGAGAGAGGATGTTTACAAGCCTAGGAGAGAGGCCTCAGAGGAAACAATCTTGCTGACACCTTGATCTTGGACTTCAGCCTCTAGAACTAGGTGCTTGCTAGAAGTTGCTATTGTAGCTGCTACATCTTACCCCTGTCTTACCCCCTGCCATCTTACCTCCCTTCTCTAGACCATGGTTTGTGCTGACCCAAAGCCTCTGCTTATTGGTAGTTGCTGTAGCCTCATGGCCCCTCCTGTTGGGCAGGGTACTCAAACCAACCCTCTGAAAGGCTACTGAAAGTTCAGGTTTCCTGCCTTCTTCCAATTGTGTGGTCAGGAGGTCACAGGATATGCTCCCAAACTACCCAAGGCTCTTTACCTTGGTGTGAAACTATAGAAAGACTCCCCTTAGAAAGGACTGTGTGTGTGTGCATGTGTGTGCACACGTGTACTTGCTGTCTGTACGTGTGTGCATATGTGCATGTGTGTATGTGTGTACACAGACATGTGTGAAAGATGCTTAGATTTGGGCCATTGCCACACTCATTTATTCAAAAGCAAGTTTATTCTAGAAAATGCAAACTAGCCTATTGTGACAATGAGGTGGGAGTGGGGGAGGGAGGGGTAGATTGCAATGTGGTTTGAAGAAACCTTGTGGATAAAGAAAATGTTTTGATTGTGGGGTGCCTGGGTGGCTCAGTCAGTTGAGCATCCAACTTTGGCTCAGGTCATGATCTCATGGATTCACGGGTTTGAGCCCCACATCGGGCTCTGAGCTGACAGCTTGGAGCCTGCTTCAGACTCTGTGTCTCCCTCTTTTTCTCTCTGCCCCCTTCCCCACTTGTGCTCATGCTCTCTCTCTCTCTCTTAAAAATAAATTAAAATAAACATTTTTTTTAAATAAAAGAAAATGTTTTGATTGTGGCCATGATTTCATGAACGTATTTGTCTTTCAAAAACTCATGAAATCCTAATCCTGACAACATGCATGCTATTATTGTATTAAAGCCTCCCCCCAAATTCCAAGCAAAACTTTTTTTTAACTCCATTTCAAGAGGTTAGTTTCCAGATAGTTGGCACCTTGCGGGATGACAAGGCCTGAAGGCTTCAGCCAAGCTCTAGAGACAGCTCTGCACAAACGCCCCTTTGTGACAAGAAAGGTATTGCTCTACCTTCCTTGGCCTGGCAATCAAGTCGATAGGCAACTGGCTGCATGGGGAAACAATTGAGCCAGCAGGGCCAGATGGAGGCGTTGAGTAACCGTGAATGAGGAAGTCTCAGCTGATTACAGTGATTACTGTTTTCATGGTGTCTGCAACCTCCGATTCAAGCAGCGCAAGAAAATGCCCTCTGGTCAGAGCCCTACTTTTGTTCCTCACCACTTTATTCAGGAACTAAGTTTTCTCAATATTCTAATACGAACACAGCTCAGTGTCCGCTTTGGTGTGCAGGCTTTGATGGCCCCCTATCAGCGCAAGTATTTAATGAGGCAGTGTTGATTGCATCAAACCTGGAACAAATCTTGCTAGCATCCAGAAGGGACATGCCCAGCACATGCCCAAGGCCTTGCTTCACTCTTGCTAGTTTTATCGTATGCTGCCGTGGACATGAGTAGGTGGAACTACTCCATCACTGCTAATTCAAAAATAGTAGCGTTCAGGGGCGCCTGGGTGGTTCAGTCGATTAAGTGTCCAACTCTTGATTTTGGCTCAGGTCATGATCTCATTGTTCTTGAGTTCGAGACCCACACTGGGCTCTGCGCTGCCAGTGTGCTTCTGATTCTCTCTCTCTTCCTCTTTCTCGGCCCCTCCCCCTGCTTTCTCCCTCTCAAAATAAATAAACTTCAAAAAAATAGAACTCAAAGATATAAGCACATTTTTAAGAAAAATCTTAAAAAAAACAGACACAAATTTTCACCAAAACTCCTTTTTAACAAACTTTGTATTGAGATATAGCATATACAAAAAAAAAAAAAAAAAAAAAAGTGCACCAATTATACTGGAACAGACTGATGAATTATCACAAATAGCATACCCCTAGGTGAGCATCCAGGTTAAGAAGTGAACAGGATCAGCGTCCCAGAAGACCCCTCCTGCCATCTCCAGTCACTGTCTCTACACACCATACCAAAGGTAACTACTATCCCAACTTTTACAGCATTAAATAATTTCAGTTCTCCTTGACATTCTTATAACTGGAATCCTACAAGACAAATTCCTTTGTGTCTGGTTTATGTCATTCAAAATTCTGTTTGCAAGATTTATCTGTATTTTTACTTATAGGTGTAAATATTGACTTCCATTGTTGTATGATACTCCATTCCATGACTGTACCACAATTTATGCCTCTACTCTTGCTTGACATTTGGATTGTTCCAAGTTTGGGGTTAATATGAATAGTGCTGCTGTGTACATTTTAGTACATTTCTTTGGATGATGAACACATGTGCAGAATTTTGCTGAGTATAAATCTAGAAGCTGAATTGTTGACTCAGATGTTCAATTTTAGTAGATTCTACCAAATAATTTTCTAAAATGGCTGTAGCAACATTCATTTCCACCTTAGCAAGAGTTCCAGTTGAGGGTCCTCCTCCTCACCAGCATTGATTTTTTGAATCTTTTTCATTATTGTCATTCCAATGGGTTAGAAATTCTTCTGAGAAAAACAAAAATCATAAGCTGGGAAAGAATAGTCACCATAAATATGTTCTCAACATGAGGCAAATTTTGTTTCCTACAGAATTAAGTGTGTAGAAAAGTTTTCTGGTTTCAGACAGTCAATTATATACTTAATATCAGAAGACTCCCAAATGTAATGATGCTGAAGGCTCAAGCGTGTTCAATGAATAATCATAACTCAGTGGAAGGAATAGAAGTTGGTACAGCCACTGGGAGGGTAATTCAAAAGTAGCCACCAAAGTTTTAAATGTGCATTGACATGGCAACTCTCTCTTGGGAATAATAATATGGAAATTCCTAAGTATACAAAGATTTTCATATAGATACATTCCTTTGCTCTTGTTTGTGATAGCAAAACATTAGGCACCACCTAAATGTTTGTCAGCATAGAAATTCTTTAATATATTATGTTATGTTCATACTATGACATATTGCACCACCATTAAAAATAATGATGTAGAGAGAAGCCTGGGTGTCTCAGTCAGTTAAGTGTCCAGCTCTTGATTTCAGCTCAAGTCATGATCTCATGGTTGGTGAGATTGAGCCCTTTGTGGTGCTCTGCATTGACAGCACAGAGCCTGCTTGGGATTCTCTCTCTCTGCCCATCTCCCCTCAACCCTGCACATGCACATGCTCTCTCCTCTCTCTCTCAAAATAAATAAATATTTAAAAAAACAATAATGACATAGATACTGTGTACTTCTATGGGAAAATGTCAACAGTGTATTAAGTAAAAGAAAATTTAGAAATGGTATGTGTGGTATGACTTTACATTTGTTGGAAACAACAAACAAACAACCAAGGAAACACTATAAACTAACAGGGATTTACTTCTTGGGAACAGGATTAGAAAATTAGAATAGCGATGTGCAATCTTAATCTTCTATATTTTTGTTCTTTTTCAACTTTTTGCTATGATAAAATATTATTTGACAATTTTTAATACATGTAACCTTTCCAGTATAAAACAACACTAATGAGGGTATGACTTTGATATGCGTTCTTCATTAAGGTGATGGGCTTTACTAACCCAGGTACCCTAAAACTTCAATCATTTACTCTGGTGGTTGGGTTAGATTAAATTATTGCTTAACAGGTATTCATTCCCCCACCTCCAACCTTCATGGGAACAGCATACTTCTCCATCCCACTGATGTTGGTCATGGCCACATGACTAGCTTGGGTCAATGGAAATTGGGCAGAAGTGACAGTGTGTCAGTTCCAGGGCTAGGCCTTAAAAGGCATCATGTGTTGGGGTGCCTGGGTGGCTCAGTCTGTCAAGCATCCGACTCTCAGTTTCAGCTCAGGTCATGATCTCACAGTTTGTGAGTTCAAGCCCCAAATCAGGCTCTGTGCTGACAGCGTGGAGCCTGCTTAGGATTCTCTCCCTCTCTCTTTGCCCCTCCCCACTTGTGCGCTCTCTCGCTCTCTCTCTCTCAAAAATAAATAAGTATTTTTAAAAAGGCATCATGTGTTTTCACACATGTATGTTTTCATCCCTCTGGGACGTTCTAGTTTTTGTAATGAGAAAATCATGCCCCAGGTAGACCTGCCTTGCAGTGAGAAACATAGCATGGAATTGTGCCAACTGACCACATGATAGCATGGGAATGCTTATTGTTGCATGCCACTGAATTTGTTTTGTTTTGTAATTACTACTATGTTGATATCTGAGACATTCACTAACAACTTTCTTGATTTTTTTGCCTCATTATCACTTTTTTTAATGGGCTCACTTTTAAAAACTTAATTTCCTATTTTAGCTCTATCATAAGCTATAATAATGAAATATAGACTTTGTGTGCTAGTTTTATATTAAATACATATTAGCATAAGTATATAACTAGTAAAATTTTTTAAGTTGATCTTTCTGACTCCCTTGTATTATCTGGGCCACACCAGATACCAGATATAAATACCACATTTTCAGAAATACTGACATAATCCATAAATATATTCACTCTCCTCTCTTATTTTTTAGTAATTGTAGGCATTTGCATGATGAAATATAGAATCTGTGGTCCTGGAACTAAGCATATGTCTGGCTGTCAAAAGTGGAGATAAACCAATGTTCTTGGTGATTTTATCACTAGGCATACAGTAAATAACTGGGTTGACCAGCTCAAGCTCTGAGTGGGGCAATATGTGGTAAAGGGAGACCTTAGTTACTTGTCAATGTGCAGTATTTGCTCCATGTTTCCTTATACAAATAAGTTTGTGACATATATTATATTAAAACTCAAGGTTTTCTCCTATTCCTGGGAGCAGTATGGAGACACCTGCAAATTGGCAACAAAAATTCAGCCAATTCAAAAGCAAAAGTATTTGAGCTGTACCAATGGCCAAGTATCAACATGTGATAAGTGATGACTGAAAAGGAGCCTGCCATCTCAAAGAAGTCTCTGCTTAGTTAAGTAAGCTAGCTTTGAGCAGTTGTTCTTGGTGAGTTTTACTCTTGTAGTTTGACATCTAGAATTATTTTGCCCACCACCAGCAGTATGAATACCACACTTTCACAAATACTGCCCATAAGTAATGTCTTTTTGACTTTTTGAATTCTTTTATATGGCTACTCAAGGATGGCTTGTTACAACTGGCATTCTCTGTTATGACAAAATGAGTGAACTCAAACTCTCAGCATATACTTGCTCGTGGCTGGGATTTCCTGAGATCTATGATATGTATATCATACTTCTCATTTAATTCCAAAGTCACGTAAATGTATCCAAATGTTGGGCAAAATTCCTGTTCCTTGCAGCTCCTAAAAAAACATTATTCCATACTTAGCACAAAATGCTTTCATGATAGACTCATAAATGAAGGCCTTTCATAACTGTGGGTTCCTTCTGGAAAAAAAGAACCACTGAGACTCTTTTCAGAACCTGATACTGGAACATGGACTTTGTCTATTGAGTTCTGAATCTTGGAAGAATTCCTCAGGGAGTCACAGTCTTCAGTCCCTTTTCCTCCAACTCTGGCAGGCAACCTTGGAGAACATTCCCTTTCCTTTAAATGGGAGCTGGTTGGTCACAGGCTCATTGTAATCTGGGATTCCACAAAAAATTCAAGGATAGGAGATTACAGTGCATCGGCTCTTCAGCACATGTTTGATTTCCTATATGTAGAAAGTTTCCAGACATGGTATATGAATTTAATATAAAGTATATTTTGCAAACAAATTAAAAATACATTCTGGAAACTTCCTCAACTTGGTGAAAAACCAACATCTTGCCTCATATTTACTGATGAAAAGCTGAAATCTTTTCCCCTAAGGTCAAAAAAAAAAGACAAAGATACTTTCTCTTGCTGCTTCTATTCAACAATGTATTGGAGATTCTAGCCAGGGCAACTAAACAAGAAAAAGGGCATAAGTAGTATTTCACATCAGAAAGGAAAAAGTAAAGCTATCTCTGTGTGTAAGTGACATGATCTTGACTATAGACAATCCTAAGGAACACACACACACACACACACACACACACACTCTAGAGCTAATAAACAAGCTCATTGTATTCTGAAAACCATAAAATATAATTGAAAGAAATTAAAGAAGACAAATAAATGGAAAGGCATCCCATCTTTGTGAATTGGAAGTCTGAATATTGTTAAGATGACAATACTCTTCAAAACTGATCTACAAATTTACTGTTTTCCCTACAAAAATCCCAGTTGGCTTTTTTTTTCCACAAATGGGCAAGTGGATTCTAAACTTCCTATGAAAATGCAAGGGATCCAGAATAGCCAAAATAATGCTGAAAAAGAAAAATAAAGTTAGAGGACTAACACTTCTTAATTTTAAAACTTACTACAAAGCTATGGTAATCAAGACTGTGTGATACTGGCATAAGGACAGATATATAGATCAATGAAATAGAATTAAGAGTCCAGAGATAAATACATACATTATAATCAATTGATTTTTGACAAGGATGCCATTGTAATAGTCTTTTCAACAAATGGTGTTGAGACAAGTGGATAGCCACATACAAAAGAATGAAGCTGGACTCTTAACCTTAAATAAGATATAAAAATTAACCCAAAATGGATCAAACACCTAAATGTAAAAGATAAAGTATAAACCTTTTAGAGGAAAACATACATGTAAATCTTTGTAACCTTGGGTTAGCGAATGGTTTCTCAGATCTGATAGCAAAAGCACAACCAAAGGAAAAAAAATAAATTGAACTTCATCAAAATTAAATTAAAAAAAATTTTTAATTACAAGTTTTGTATTTCAGAGGCACTCTTGAAAAAGTGAAAATACAACCCACAACATGGGAGAAAATATTTGCAAGATATGTATCTGATAAGGGACTTGTATCTAGAATATATAAACAGCTCCTACAACTGAATAATATAAAACAACTAACCCAATTTAAAAATGGGCACACAATTTGAATAGATCTTTCTCCAAAGAAAAGATACAAATGGTCAGTAAACACATGAGAAGATGCTCAACATCTTTAGTCATAGGGGAGTGCAAATCAAAAGCACAATTAGATATCATTTCATACCCACTAGGATGGGTATAATCAAGTGACCAAAAATAACAACTGTTGATGAAATTTGATGGTATTTGAATTATGCCAACGTTAAAAAAATACGTCTGTACTTCCACATTGCATCATGTATGTGTGAAAAAGTACGTTGTGTTTATTGACCATTCTGATGACAGACACTCTTCCATTTCATTCTATATAGAAATTCCAGAAATTTCACATTCTTTTACCTTCCAGCTCTATATCATCACAGAACTTTACTTTTGGCACAAATATATTAGTCTTTTGTAGCTTAAGAACTAAGTACACTACAGTCATTGTGACCACTTGAATTCGTGTGAACTAATTTTTCAAATTTCCTGTTGAATAAAATTGTGTGAGATGTTGCTCTTCATCTATTGTGAATCAAATTTCTTAGGTGCCAAAAGTACAATCTTGACCAATTATTCAAGTCAACTCTCACTTCTGAAAATTTACACATTTTATGTACTGCCACTTCTATTATCCTCTATCATGTCATGCTTACACACCCTCAATTACCTAAACATATCCTCTATTAACAGATAGAATTCTTTTAATAAATCATATATTACAGGCATGAAAGACATTTTAGCATTAACTTGAAACTCGTTGGAAGTTAATGCAGTTGTGTTTTATGTAGCTTAACTGCACTTTTTAAAGAAGGGAATTAAAAGCAACTACACCAATCCAGTTTTTGTTGAAGTTATGTCAGATAGTTTCCTATTTCCAAATGTTTCTCAAACTATGCTATGAATTGAATTGTGTCCCTACAAAATAATATGTTGGAGTCCTTACCCCCAGCCCCTGAGAATGTGATCTTACTTGGAAATAGGGTCTTTACAGAGGTAATCAAGTCAAGATGAAGTCATTAGTTTGGACCCTAACCCAGTCTAACCGATATCCCTACAAAAACGAGGTTAGGTACATTGACAGACATGCAAAGAAGGAAGATGGCATGAAGAGACACAGAGAATGTCAAGTGAAGACAGGGGAGTGGAGTGATGCTTTCTGCAAGCCAAGAAGCACCAAAGACTGCCAGCAAACCACTAGACACTAGGAAAAGACAAGAAAGGATTCTCCCCTAAACATTTCAGAAGAAGCATGGTCCCGGCAACACCTTCATTTTGGACTTCTCACCTCCAGAACTGTGAGAGAATAAATTTCTGTTGTTCTAAGCCCCTCAGTTTGTGGTACTTATTAGGGCAACCCTGGGAAACCAATAAAAACTAGTTTCTTTGTTAAGGGTAGTGTGTGTGTGTGTGTGTGTGTGTGTGCACGCGCGCACGCACACACACTTTAAACAAATCGGCACTATTTTGTTATTTCAAGTCCAAATCCCCTTCTGCTATTTTCAGCTCAATTGCACATACAAACAACAGGGCTAAGCTAGTCTCAGAAGCAGAGTCAATAGCCTCCTACAGTGATGTAAATGACAAAAGACTACATCTGTCTGGAAGTGTAGAGTTTTGTACTGCGGTTACAATTACTCTTTGGGGGTAGTGTCTTTTTTGAAATTGCCTCTGTAAAAGGTATAAGGACCCTGGAGGGTGCCCCATAGTTACTTGCTTCCTGGGGAAAAGATAGCAGGATGTCCTAACCTGGACTGTCTGGGAATCAGATCCAAGTTGGAGCTTGTGTGTCCAGGCTTTATTGGAAAGTACAATCACAGAGCAGCGAGAGTGAAGGGACAGGAGGAGCAGGGCAGGGAGGGTGGGACACATTACTGAGCTGCTCATAGTTTCTTAAGAAAACATAGCTGACTGCTCGGTGTTGCCAGTGGTCTCTCAGAGAGGCTGTGAAGTACACTTGGCCCTGGGACAGTCTGTCAAGAGGAAGAAAGGAGAAGCATTTACTGAGACTCCTTTTCATCTCTTCTTTCTCACTGACCTACGTTTCCCTCACAAGATGTTAATTCCCCTGCATTTTTGGTGGTCTTACCTCAACCCACTAGGTAGCCAGTGAGAAAAAAATCCCATGTCCAGTGTCGTTTCAATCATCTATTGCTTCACAACAAACTACCCCAAATCTTACGAGCTTAAAACAACTTAATATATTTTGTTTACAATTATAGGCTGATGGGTAGTTCTGCTGGCCTCTCCTGGACTTACTCATGTGGCCACATTCAGCCAGCTGGTTGTCTGAGGCAGGGCTCAGCTGGGACAGCTGGTTTGACTGCAGTTCCCTCTTTGGTGTCTTTTATCCTAATCTTCCCAGCAGATGAGGACATGGAAGAGGCCAATGGAAGATGATGAGAATAGAAATAGGCAAGGCTATGGAGGCCTGGGCTTGGGACTTGTCCACATCACTTCTGCCACATTCTATGGTCAAAGCAAGTCACAGGGCCGGCTCAGAATCAGGGAGAAGGGAAATAGAATTTAGCTATTGATAGGCACGTAGATATTGAACCTACTATATATGGTGTAGTACTTTGGAATTCAGTAGTGGTGGGAAGAAGCAGGTCAGATTGTGTGGGTGTCACCCCTGCTGTGGCTCCTGCCCCAGCATGAGGCTCTGATGAAGACTGTCTTATCCAGGGGGCACTGAGACAACCAGAGGTGTTAGGGGACCAGGGAGTAGCAGCTGTGGCCATACTTCCCATGTCTCGAGGGCTACAAGAGGGGAGGAATGTCTAGGGGATTCACATACTATGCCCTGTCCACAGGACTCATAGATATAGGATGGTAAACATTGACTGAATCAGAGGGAGTTCTGAGAAGATTCAGGGTATGATTTGGGAACTAGGAAGAAGGGTCTAAGTAGTGAAGAGGACATTCAGTACAACCGGAGGGTCACCATAGTCATGAGGAAGCAGGGTGCTTGGCATATTAAAAGGAAGACAAGGACACCTGTAAAACAAATTTTTCCTGTTGCTTCACATTTTGCCTGGTGCTGTTCCTGCAGAAAATATCTAAGCTTAAACCAAAGTATCAGGAAAAAGATTCTTTAACTCATTCCATCATTAGCTTTTTAATTTTAGCATAATTTCAATATTCAACGGACTTCTGAGTTTTGTGTCAATCTTAGCATGTGACCCCAGAAAAGAACCTGAGACAAGGATGAGGGTGAGGGTGCAGGTGTTTACTTTTGAGATGACTTCAGGTAACATTGGTAGGAGAGAGAGGGAGAGAGACAAGGAAGGGAAACAGCCAGCGAATGCTGTATTATCCACCAGGTTAATGATGGGCATGTGCAGCTTGCTTTTCCCAGGCACTTTGGGAGGCTTGTGGGGCGCACCTCAGCATTACTTAGTGAGTGGGCAAGGTTGCCAGAGTACTTATTCATCAGGTCCCACCAGTCGGTGGAGGACGACTCCTAAGTACACAGTGGATCCAGAGGCCTCAGAAGGTCCTCAGGGGCTTATAACTGGAAGATTTTGGGTTGGCATGCCCAGAAATGGGAGTGCTGAGAAGATGGGGGTGTCAGGAGGGGAGACACCAGCAGTGTGTGCTCTAGTGACCATTCATGTCTTTAGAAACACACTGTATGAAATTAACATCTGGAAGTTCAAATCTGCACTCTGACCAGAGCTATCACCCCAATAATTTCTTTCCATATATTTCTATCCTTCCCAAATCTGCACCTCTGAAAACACAGATTACAAAAGAGTGGCTTTAGAAGCATAGTTTCTCAGGGCACCTGGGTGGCTCAGTCAGTTAAGCGTCTGGATCTCGGTTTCGGCTCAGGTCGTGATCTCATTGTTGGTGAGTTCCAGCTCTGCATCAGGCTCTGCGCTGACAGTACAAAGCCTGCTTGGGATTCTCTCTGTTCTCCCTCTTTCTCTGTCCCTCCCCCACTCATGCTGTCTCTGTCTCTCTCTAAACACGTAAATAAACTTAAAGAAAAAATCTGATAACCTTTAAAACTAACTAAATAAGTAGATAGATAATAAAAGCATAGGAACTGCAATGCAAGTCACCCAGGCAACATGTAACGGGGGTGAGTACTTTGCTCTAGGCTGAAATTACTTAGTTCTTGTTTGATTATGCAGAGATCAAGTAGTAGGTGGCTTGTAACCTCCCTTGGTGTTGTCAAACTTTCACGAAACTTTCTGGGTTGGCACTCTTAGCTTCTTGCACACCACAAGATGATGCAAATGGAAGCCCCCAGGGCAAGGATTGCCTGGGCTCATTAGTAGCATTCAGTGAAGAGTCCTGAGCCATGTCGGAGTAGTCTTGCCCTTGGTTTATCGACTTTCTTACTGCACTCTCATATGCTCTGCCTTTGCAAGACTGTCCATGAGTCTAAAAGGCAGTTGTGCCAAGTTTCCAGAGGCTGCCCTAGCATGCTGTCAGTAAACTGAAGCTTCCACAGGCAAGGAGATCATATTTTTCCTTGTCTGAATATGTTAATAATGTCCTAATCCCTCCAAGACCTCTCAATGGCCTGAGAGGTTCTGTAAAACTGACCATTCGGTTTTAGCAGCAACACAGGGTTTGCAATCAGGTAGGTGAACTGTCATTTAAGAGCATGAAAAGAAAGAGCAGAGAAGAGAAGAATGTGGGGTTTTAGGAATCCAGAGAAAAGGAGGAAAAAGGAGAGAGAGAAAGAAAGAAGGGGATTGAAAGCAACAAGATAAAAGGTTTTACATGAAAGTGTACCTTGGCACAGGTAGATACCCTTTTGAAATGGATATTGTCTCAATGTGGATTCCCTCAGAAGCTGATCCCAGGATAAGCATCAGAGTGCAAAGAATTTACACTTCACAGTAGTGAAGGTGAGGGAGCAGGGAAGTGATACAGGACAGGAGGGGTGCCAATCAAAGATGTTATTAAGCCAGCATCCACGGTGGGCAGATGGAGCTTAGGCCTTGGGTGGAAGACCCACCTGAGAAGTATCCCTCCTGAGGGCGAACGATTGGCCTATTTATACACCATCTTAAGGTAACCATTGTTTGACAGCTACTCCCATGGGGTCTTAATTCCTCTGGCGCTTCTGGTCCTTTGCAAGGAGATGCTCAGTGGAAATGCAGTGAGTGCCACTTGGAAATGAGGCCAATAGGTATGAAATAGGAAGACTGAGAGAACCACAGCTGTCTGCCCAGTTTTCTTTTTAACCTCCTCCTCTTATAAACCTCTATTATTGGTACTTCAAAGGAAAACAATGATACTGGGTTTTTTTTGCTTGACTTGAATTGATTTCAATACTTTGCTATAATGTCCCAGATGTAGGTGACCTGAATCCTCTGCCTTGAAGCTACACTCCCATTAGGAGAGCAGAGCTTGGGATGGACACTTCTGGACACAGCCATGGGGTTACCTCCTAACTTCTGGTAAATTGGCCTCAACTTCAGTTTCCCTAGACAAAAGAAAAAGTAGCTATATGTATTTCATATGAATGCCTTTCAGAAAAAAATCCTCATTGCTTGAGATGACTCATTGCAGGTAGACACAACTGTCCTAAGCAAATAAGAGCCAAAAAATAGGAGATTTAAAAATTATATTTCTTATAGAATAGGCTATGGCTTACTGTGGTTGTATTTGGGGTCACAGCCAAGGAAATTGTATTACTGAAATAATCAGAGCATCTTGTATGGTCTCACTTAAAAGATGGCCCAAAACACGAATTTCAAGGACAAATTTAATGTATTCCTAAACATGATATGACCCAATGATAGTATCAAAATGATGACTAAGTCACTTGTTTCAAATACTTAGTAAGTAGACTCCACACCCAATGTGAAGCTTGAACATGAGACCCTGAGATCAAGAGTCACGTGCTCTACCAACTGAGCCAGTCAGGCACCCCTCAAATACTCATTGATTTAGCACATATTTGTTGAGAATCTTGTAATTGCTGATCTTTATTCTCTGTGCTACGGATATAGCAGTGAACTACATCCACAAAGACTCTACCTTGGTGAAAGTATCACCTATTTGTGCAAAACAGACAGTGAATAAATAAGCACAGGGTGTCAGATGGAAAAGAACAAAGCTGAGCAAATAAGAGCTAGATGTAGTCAAGTTGGGAGCTGCAACGTTAAATAGTGTGGACAAGGGAAGTCATACTTGAGCTGGGTCTGGAGGGAAGTGGGAGAGAGCCAGTTGCCGCTCTGCTTTATGCAGCGAGAGCTTGTGTGAAAGCCCAGAGGTGGGAGTGTGCCAAACCTGTTAGAGCTGCAGCTAGAGGCTGGGGTGGCCAGGGATGAGCCGCTGCAGGGTTTTGATGGAGGAATGGTGTGATATGAATTCCTTTTCAACATGTACACATGGGCAACTGTGAGAATAGTCTGGGCTGGGGAGGGGAGTGGGGGCAGTGGGGAGGCAGGGGTGTTTAATCTTCATTCTTAGTGTGCTCATTTTAAGGGTAGTAATAATGGAAGGAACTTCTGACAGCTGGCCAAAGGTGCAATTCAGAGAGAGTCAAGGGCTCCTTTACACCAGGAAACATATCCCACAAATGCCTCTTTGCATTTGATGATTCTAATCCACATACATGGCCTCAGAGAGTGAGACACTAACTTTAACAGGGAGCCCAAACCTGATTTGTAATAAACCAAAGACCTGACCAAAGGGGATATACAGGTGGCAAATAAAATATGCAAAGATGCTCCACAATGTATATTATCAGGGAATGCAAACTGAGACAATGATGAGATCCCACTACACACCTGTTAGAATGACCAAAATCCAGGACACTGACTACACCAAGTGCTGGTGAGGGTGTGGAGCAATAGGAACTCTCATTCATGGCTTGTGGGAATGCAGAATGGTATAGCCACTTTGGAAGACAGCTTGGGTGATTTCTTCTAAAACCAAACATATTCTTACCATGTGACCTGGCAGTCATATTCTTTGGTATTTACCCAAAGGAGCTGAAAACTTATGTCCACACAAAAACATGCATATGAATGTTCACAGAAGCTTTATTCATAACTGTTAGAACTTGGAAGCAACCAAGATGTCCTTCAGTAGTTGAGTAAATAAATGGTGGTACACCCTGACAATGGAATTTTACCCAGCCCTGAAAAAATGAGCTATGAAACCATGAAAAGACACGGAAGAAATTTAAATGCATGTTACTAAGTGAAAGAAGCTCAAATGAAAAGATTTTACATACCGCAGGATTATAACTATATAACATTCTGGAAAAGGCAAAACTATGGAGACAGTAGAAACATCAGTGGTTGTCAGGGATTAAGGAGTAGGAAAAGATGAATAGGGGAAATATAGAGGATTCTGCATGATACTATAATGGGAGGTATATGCCATTATACATTTGTCCAAAACCATAGAATGTACAACACCAAGAGTTGACCCTAACATAAAGTATGGACTCTGGGTAATAGTGATGTGTCAATGTACATTCATCAATTTTCACAAATATACCACTTTGGTGGGGGATGTGGATAACGAGGGAGGTTATACATGCATGGGCATATATAGGAAATCTCTGTACCTTTTGCTCAATTTTGCTATGAATTTTTATCTGCTCTAAAAAATAAAGTCTATAAAACAATTAATTAAAGCAGTCTGACTCACATATGTGAAAATAAAGGAAACCTCATTAAAGATGGAGTCTGGAATCCCTAATAGGGAGCTCAAATACTACCCCTCACCTTAAGAAGCATACCTTGCATTCCCCAACTGGAGGAAGCTTATTTTACATAACCCAGCAACAAGAAGGAAGCATTTCCCCTTGCCCAGCAACAGCCTAGCCAATGAGAAACTGCCATGCTCAGCCAAGGAGAAGCCATACAGCTCCTCCCGGCTTCCTGTTTTCCCCTATAAAAACAAACCCCTCTTTTCTGTTCTCCAGACTTGCCTCTGGTTCTCCATAGTTTGCTTGTCCCAAATTGCAATTTTCTGCTATTGGAGAATAAACTCATTTTGCTGGTAAAATAGCTGGCTCTTTTGTTTTTTTAAGGTCAACACATATAAAATGTTCTCACTGATTAGCATGAAGGGAGAACTGGCATTTGATGAGTTGCTCGGGGCTGGACACTCACCGGTTGTTTCCTTGTCACCAAAACTCTTCGGGGTGGGATAGAAAGCTATGGATACTCATTACCCCCACCCCACCCAGCTCTCGCACCAGTCCTTGGGCAGGAGGGGTAGATCCAGCTGGTTCTAATGGGAATTTTTCATTGGACTTAACGTCCATGAGCTTGGCTCTCTCTGGCCAACTACAGTGAAGTTCTCTGGTGCAGACTGGAGAAGATAGAAAAAAAATATGCTCTGGGAAAAGCACCTGTGCACTAAATTTTGGTAATCCACTCCATGGAATTTTACACAGCCACTTAAAATAATGGCCCTGATGACTATGTAGCAATGTAAGAAATGCTTTTGGGAAAAAGAAAACAAAATACAAACTTGAATAGATGCCACAATTACCAAGATGCATTTTAAGAAAATAGACAAGAAAAAAAAAGGCAGGAAGAAAAAATGACAAACATAATAGGGATCATATTACAGAAGTGTCATAGGGCTGTTATCACTATGAGTGCACTTTTTTTCTCTGAATTATTTTGAACATCTTGCTTTTCGATTTCTTCTTTGCTACCAAAGAAAGTCCAGTTTCCAAGAACTGACAGTTTTAGAGAGTTTGACTGTCTGGCTGTGGGCAGCCAGGGGGTCTGCTCTCTTCTCTTCTGTGTCTGGAAGCTGAGCCTCTGGTCTCTATTGTGAAGATTCCCTTGCCCCACGTGAGAGGCCAAACTTTGAGTCACTCTATCCCTTTCAAGTTTCTTGAGAACAATATAACCATTTCCTGGCAGTAATCACCAGTTGTCAGCAAATTAAACTGACAAAGATACATGATATTGTCTTTCCTGCTTCCTTCTTACTCTTCAGAAATGCAGTCAAATGGGAATTTCAAAGGTCACCTTTCTTACCACTGATTTCAATATCCTTCTAACAACCTCAGATGCTCCTCTGCAAAGGTAGTGAATGAACAAGTACTGCTAACAAATGTCAAGGGAGGAAATTAAAGCTCTTTTCACTGGGAAGAGGAGGAAAACTAAATGGTTTATAAAGAAGTTTGAGTTAACATGCAAAATCAAAAGCGTAAGACATTTAAGTACACACGTTTGTGCCTATGCAGAGGCTGCCATTTATGTCCGAGTAATTCAATGTATATATTTTGGTGAAGTAATATATATGCTCACTCAGAATCTTAATTTTTCCTCCTGTAAGAATTTTGTAAAACTTGCTGTCCAAAAAAGACTGCTAGCCAGCAGTACTACAATGATAGTCGCTGAAGTCACACCACCAAAGATATTTGATCTATAACCAAGTTGCCACAGTGCCCCAAATGCATGTAAAGAAGGATTGGATTTATGAAATCTTTATTTTCTAGATAAATATCTAGTAAGATGCTCCCATATAACAATTGTGGATTTTTATGGCTACTTCTCGTTCCTCCCTCCCTGTCTCCCTCCATTCCTCCCTTGATTTCTGACTAAAAATTAAAAGAATCATTAATCACTTGTGTTCATACTACTATATTTCTCATAACACTTAAATTATTGAGAGTATTTAGCAGGCAATTTTTTTGTTAATTTTTCAAAGGTAAAAATGCAATTACTTACACTCTCCAATATATTTTCTCTTGTCCTTCTTGTCCTGCCTTGATTTTCTTACTTAGCCTTTGTCCTTTTGCAAATAGGAATGTGGGAAAGCTACAGCAAGATTTGGGGGGAAGTATAATGAGGCTCCATCACTAATTAATACTTTAATTAAAGTGGTCATTGGAAGTGTTCTCCTAATGAACTGTTGCATCCCAGGGTGAGCCGTGACCTCACCCTTTGTTGTCGCTCTTATGTGGCTCTGCTTCCATCTTTAGTTGTAAAAAATAGATCCCAGTGTAAGTTGGCATATGCATGTGGTTGCAATCATTTTTTGGCCTTCCTACAGAAGCTACATAGTTCCTTCTCTGTTCTGAGCCAAGTTGGCTTGTCTTCCTTTCTCCCTTCCATGGTTCTGAGGTTGGACATGGCGGGCATGTTGATGACTGTGATTTGGATTAAACATTTCTAAGAGTTGTCTTTAAGAAAATTACATCTCTCAGGGGCTACCCCTGTACCCCAGCATCCCTGCCATTGGAACATGACCATTGCACTGCTGTAACTGCAGGCTGACTGCCTGCCTGCTCCTTGCTCTGATCCCCAACGAAACTTTCTACAGACTTCCTCCTGTCCAAGCATTGACTGAGTCATGTGGCATGAATATTCCAGATATTTAGACCAAATCTTTTAACACTTCTTCTAAAAAACGATATCTGAGCCCTTATATTCACCATTTTGTATACAATGAACACAGCAGGAATTGTATAGGCACATTCAATGAGCAAGTGGATCCAACAAATTCCATTTATTCTGGCAGTAGACACCCAGAATTTATAAACAGTGCAAATGTTGCAACTAGGTCCATTCCCAATAGCTTACTAGTTCCACTATAGCCATTTACATGCAATAACACTTACAACAAGATTCAAAATATCCAGATGTTTGTGAGAGAAACAATTTGGTATCTCTGTTTTTGAGTAATTTGCCAGTGTAGGGAATTGTCTGGGTCATAGAGTATATATTTATCAACCCTCTTAAAGTCCTTGGCTGGGTCTGGAAATTAAATTGATAAAGATTGGGGGTGCCTGGTTGGTTCAATCAGAAGAGCATGAGATTCTTGATCTTCTGGAAATTAAATTGATAAAGGTTGGGGGTGCCTGGTTGGCTCAATCAGAAGAGCATGAGACTCTCGATCTTGGAGTTGTGAGTTCAAGCCCCACTTTGGGAGTAGAGATTACAAATAAATAAATAAATAAATAAACTTTAAAAAATTAATGAAGATTAACACAAGAAAAGTATTCAAGCTTATTTAATATAAGTTTATTTAACATACGTTTTATGGGACATAGGAGACTTTAAAAGGAAGTGAAGACCCAAAGAAACCATGAGATCTATGTACCTTTATGCTAGGTTTGATGGAGAGTAGATGGTCATGGAGGAGTATGGTAGGTTAAGGAGTAAACTGTGGGAAACTTATCAAGTCCTGCTTGTTAGGATTCTTTCAGTGTTCCTTTCTCTTCAGAGATAAAGAGCTTCCTTTCTTACAGGTCTAGGGAGGACACCTCTCACACAAGGGTTTTATGGACTATTTTGGGGAAGAAGGGCTGGAGGAGGAAGTCAAAGTGGCCTTCCTGTCCCTGTCATTTTCTCAGACTCCTCAGCTTAAAATATTCAACATGCCAAGGAGCTGTATTTGGGGATATTGTGTCCTGAACCCCATCAAAACACGATGGTTATTTTTTTTTAGCTTATTTATTTTGAGAGAGAGAGTATGTGCAAGCACAAGCATGGGAGGCGCAGAGAGAAGGAGAGAGAGAATCCCAAGCAGGCTCATGCTTTGAGCACAGAGACCAACATGGGGCTCAAACCCACAAACTGTGAGATCATGACTGGAGCCAAATTCAAGAGCCAGGTGCTTAACTGACTGAGCCACCCAGGTGCTCCCACCATGGTGATTCCTGAACTATCAGCTATTGACACTATATTTCCTAAAACCATTTAAGGTGACATTTCTACAGGATCTAAACACCATCACCAGTTAGAATAAATGTTTCATGTCAATTGAGGGAGTTGCTGGAGTACAGATTTGAAGGGGAGAAGAAGGTTTTATAGAAATACAACGACTTTTGGGAATGCAAGCTGGTGCAGCCACTCTGGAAAACAGTATGGAGGTTCCTCAAAAAAACTAAAAATAGAACTACTCTATGACCCAGCGATTGCGCTACTAGGCATTTATCCACAGGATACAGGTGTGCTGTTTCGAAGTGACACATGCACCCCCATGCTTATAGCAGCACTATCAACAATAGCCAGAGTATGGAAAGAGCCCAAGTGTCCATCGATGGATGAATGGATAAAGAAGATGTGGTATATATATACAATGGAGTATTACCTGGCAATCAAAAAGAATGAAATCTTGCCATTTGCTACCACATGGATGGACTGGAAGGTATTATGCTAAGTGAAATTAGTCAGAGAAAGACAAAAATCATATGACTTCACTCATATGAGGACTTTAAGAGACAAAACAGGGGCGCCTGGGTAGCTCAGTTGGTTAAGTGGTCGACTTCGGCTCAGGTCATGATCTCGCGATCTGTGAGTTCGATCCCGCGTCAGGCTCTGTGCTGACAGCTCAGAGCCTGGAGCCTGTTTCAGATTCTGTGTCTCCCTCTCTCTGACCCACCCCCATTCATGCTCTGTCTCTCTCTGTCTCAAAAATAAATAAACATTAAAAAAAATTAAAAAAAAAAAAGAGACAAAACAGATGAACATAAGGGAAGGGAAACAAAAATAATGCAAAAACAGAGAGGGAGACAAAACAGAAGAGACTCATAAATATGGAGAACAAACTGAGGGTTACAGGAGGGATTCTGGGAGGGGGGATGGGCTAAATGGGTAAGGGGCACTAAGGAATCTATTCCTGAAATCATTGTTGCACTATATACTCACTAATTTGGATGTAAATTTTAAAAAATTAAAAACAAAATTTAAAAAATGACCTTTTATTCTGTTTTTGATGATAAAGGATTTATGTTTTTAAAAGATAAAAAAAAAAGAAAAGAAATACAACAACTCTTATTGAAGTGTAAAAAAGAAGTACATGTCAAGAGTAAATGGTTTGCTGAATTTCTCAAACTGAGCACACCTTATAACCAGCACCCAGATCAAGAATCAGGAAATTCCCAGTCCCCCAAACCCTTCAAACTCCATCCCAGACACTACTTTCCAGCAAGGGTACCGTATCCTGACTTCCAACAGCTTACATTAATTTTTCTTTTTTTGTACTCTGTGAGAATGGCTTCTTTCATTCAACATCATATTTGTGATAATGCCCTGGTTGCATGTACTTGCAGATCATTCATTTTTATTGCTGCAGAGACCTGCATTTCCATGATGTGAATTGACTACAATTCATTCTACTGTTGCTGGCAGTTTGGTTGTTGTGTTTGGCTATTGCAAATAGTTCTGCTACTAATGAACATTCTGGATGTTCATAACTTTGGATGCACATATATGCTCATTTCTAAAGAATATACGTAATATAGAATTTCTGGGTCATAGAGTAGGTACATGCTCAGCTGTACTCAGTACTGCCAAACTGCTTTCCAAGGTCGTGATGTGTCAATTTGCCCTTTTACCAGTGGTTCATGAGTTTCAGTTGTTTCACATCCTCACCAACACTTGGCATTACCTATATTTTTCATTTTAGCCATTCTGATGGTGGCTATAATATGTACACCCCTGATGAATTAATTAATTTGGAATATCTCATATGTTCATTGACCATTTGCATATTCCTCAGGGGGCAGATTTTTAATATTTCCAAGGAGAGTTTGCTTGTGCTATAAAATAAGGAAGAAGAAACATTTTCAAAACGCAGAACTAAGCTTTTGCCTTTGCTTAATTTTTTATCCAGGTGTACACACACAGGTGTATATCTGTTTGCTGATGGGAAACAATCTAACTTTAGATAGATTAATGAAGTGACTTCTATAGTGGTGCAGGAAGAATTAATAGGGGACCAAGAAGCACCCAGGAATCCACAGGAGTGAGGAGCCACTGTCATCTCAGTCTTAAAGAGGAAAAGAGATGGAAAAGTGTCCCAAGAGCCCACTAAGAATGGCTCTAGGGAGGAGAGCCTTCTGGTAGAAATTGTAGAGGGATATAGCCACTGCCATAAAACATTGCCCAGAGTGAGAGGAAATGGGGAAGAGATACCTTAACCTCTATCTTCCCATGCCCTTCACTCCCTTGCTGGTACTTGCCATTGGCCAATCCAACCAGAGTCTAGAGAACAAGGGAGCACTGATGATACAACCCAGGGCCCAGGGAAGGAGAACAATAGAGTGGAGTGGACCTGACTGTGGGGGATGGAGGTGGGGCAAATAGATCAAACCAATGCATGCAGGTATGGCAGTGGGCAGGGTGGGGGGTGGGGAAGAATACAATCCCAGAAGCCCTGGGCTCTGTCACTCACTAGCTCTGTGTCTTTGAGAAGAGAAATAACCTTCCTGAGCCTCATTATCCAGATCTGTAGAGGGGAGTTTTGCCTAAACAGTCTATAAGTTTCCTTTTAGTTTCAAGATTGTTTTTTGAGCTCCTGCCATCTTCATCAGGATGGGCTAGCCAGGTCCCCATAGGTCCCCACCACTTCCTATTATGCTATACAAAGGCATTTGAGTTTGTAAACTATGGCCTAAAGTTTCTAGGGAGAACAAGATGTCAGTTAAAAACCTCTCCTAGTAAATCTTATATTGCCACCTATAAATATTTTTCTGCTTCCTTAAAAAGTACCCAGTGAGAAATAAAAGACAAAGCTACTCTGGATTTCAGAAGTTCCATTCTTTTTCAGCAGATAGCTATTTAGATGCAAGGCACCATCAGGGAAGATTGATGTGGCACAAAATGTACCACGGTACTGAAGACACGAAGAATAATGTAAGGCAGAGGTCCAGCCTTATATGCTAACCAAATATGAAGGAAGGTGGAACAGATATATCAAAAAACATCACTGCAAGGGTGCCTGGGTGACTCACTTGGTTAAGCGTCCAACTCTCGATTTCAGCCCAGGCCATGAACTCACAGATGGTGAGAGTGACAGTGCAGAGTCTGCTTGGGATTCTCTGTCTCCCTCCCTTTCTGCCCCTCCCTCATTCACTCAGCCTCTCTCTCAAAAATAAATAAATAAACTTTAAAAAATCACTGTAAAATGTAACAGTGGCCATTCAAACCTAAAACATGCACAACCTAAAATCAGTAATTTCACTTCTAGATATCTCCACTAAAGAACCCCTTATGTATGTGTATCTGTTTTGTTTCAGCTAACTTGAGTAAGGTAGCTTCTACCACTTATTACCTACTTGTTACTTCCCTACTCATTATTTATTCTGTGTGACCAGAGCATATTAGTTGATTAATGATTTATTTCAACACTGTTGAAATGGAGACTCCTGTAGAAATGGAGCTCCTTTGAGCTTCAGTGACAGGCTTGATTTCTACACCTATTTGAGTGTTTTCATTAAAAGTCATGCCATGTAGAGAAATTCAATGCCAGGAAGTGTTGCCTAGGCCAAAGGGAAACCCGGAAGGCCAACTGCACCAGCCAACTCCTTTGCAGACTAATGGCCAACTTCAGGTGACCTTGCTCACTGCTCTGGTTTCTCCTATCTGTGCCTGCAGCTCTTCATTGTAGATCCTGAGGTCACTTTCATTCATAAAGAGCCTCAGGGGGACTTTAGATCTCTTTTCTGCTTTGGGACCATCTAAGGCAGCTGCCTTATTCTCTTATCAACTGCACTTGAGTTATTGGTGTATAAGAAAGAGATATTTGTATATCAACCCATAGAGTGGTTTGTTAAATGAGGCTGATGTTAAATTGGCATTTAGAGCCTCAGGCAAGTCAGTGAATTTATGCAATGAAGGCTTTATTTAACCGTGTATCTTTTCATCTGTCTTCTAGTTTGGAAGTGGAAACTCAATCTGATTTAATAATCAATAAATAGAGAACACTACTGAAATTGCAAGTAGAATTATGCTAAAGTATGATGGCATTGCAAAACATTACATTTCCTCTGACCACTTGATATGGCAGGATTTTTGGAGCAAGTCAGTCAAAGCATGGAATTTTAGCCTGGTTTCAGCTCTCCAGTTTTGTGTAACACAAAAGGTCAGCCTTAATTATTAAGGTTATTTGTTCCTTAAGAGGAAATTATATAGTTAAAGAAACACAACATGGATAGATCTTACAGACATAATGTTAAGCAAAAGAAATCGAACACAAAAGGCTGTATACAGAAGGATTCCACATGTATGAAGTTCAAAAACAGACAAAGCTTATCTATGCTGATAGAAGTCAGAATAGTGGCTGCTTTGAGGGGCTATAGGAGAGGACATGAGATAGTCTTCTGGGTGCTTGAAATATTCTATATTTTGATGCTTTTGTGGGTATAGACATATGAAAAATATATCAGGCTGTATGCTTGCTATTTTTGCCCTTTGCTGTATGTAAAAACATGAAGTAAATAAATAAATAAAGTAAATACATAAAGCAAAAAAAAAAAATTAAAGAATTGAGTAAAAACCACATGGCACACAGTGGTAGCTTATGACTACTATTTTGCAAGTAATATATCTGTAATTCAGACTTATTCTTGACTATTTTAAGGGATTATGACAACAAAGAAAGACAATCACCAATAGTTTGAACTGCATTTAGAAAGCAATTTTTAGAAAACAATTTAGAAAACAATTGATTTAGATAATTAATAAATCAATTTGTTTTATATGAATCTCTCAGGATGAACAATAATGAAGAAGGATAGTTTTTACTAAGCATGATTTATTTCTCAGCCATATGGATAGTAATCTCACTGCCAAAGTTATTTGATTTTAATGATTTGGGTCATATAGGATGCTCTATGATGTTACATATTTTAACTACCTTATCGTCCGAAATGTCCTTATCCAATTACAAATATGATACAATACTTGCTTGTGTATATTTGCTCAGATACTATCTGGTGAGAAACAGGTTGATTAACATTTTTCTTGTAATATGTTTGCAAAGATTTTTACATGGTTTTCTGTAAAACATCAGCTGTGTTACTAAAACTAATCAGTTTGTTATGTTCTGTTATGTTGTTGGATGGAAAAATGTAGACAAATTATGAAATTAATCTTGAAGGTATGATTATTGCAATTTCCTTTTTCAGCAACCCACTTGAAAGAAAAGAAATGTCAAGCCCCTGAATTACCAGTGAACTAAAAATGCTTGTTAATAAAAATCTATAGACAGAGAATGCTGGGAAATTTTATGTTTATTTTCAATTGCGTGCACAATTAGTTTCCAGTTTATTTTTTTTTAACTTCCACCCTAGAGAGCTGGCACTAGATAAAGCTCACACATACAAGAAAACAAGAGAGGGACTGATAAAAATCATATCACAGAATCTAGAGCTAAGCAGCTTATTCTTTCTGTAGAGATCATAAAAATTCTTGCTTGTGGTTGTTTTTGGATGAATTCCATTACACAGATTGTCCCCATCTTCCTTAGCCACTAAGTTAAGAAGTTGAAGTGACCTAGAGCAGACACTGTTGGCACTCTGCCTAGATTTCCTTGCATATGCTTTCCATTGTGTTTATGTGCCTCCCTCTCTGCCCCCTCGCCCCTAAACTGTTCTTTTCCTTCCAACATCCTGACCTAAGCTGTTACTTGGGGCATGTTCTCCAGCTACTGGGCAACCATTTTGCCTAAATATGCAGTCTAAAGACCTGGGAAGTTATTCCCCTCCAGCAACTGTTGGGTGCAGGACTCTGAAAGCCCAGCTCTCTTGTCGCAAGTTGAAACAAATTCTGAGGTGTGACTTTCGCTTCTGAGTTCCTGCAGGATCAGGCTGAAGCTACTTCCGCAGGACCTTCCCAGACACTGTGCCCTTTCTGCTCCCCTCACTGTTTCCTCCACTTCCTTAGTGTCTCCCCTGGGGGTACTTCCTTAATCAATTGCTTTCACATAAATCATCATCTTAGGGTTTACTTCTGGGGAATTTGAACTAAGATCAGATCTGACCCCAAATCCTAATCAGTCACCTGTAACTTGGGTTTCACAAATGGAGCATCAGTATTAAGATGTGAAGGTGCTCAGGAGCTGAAGCCCGCTCACCATCACTATATTTTTCTCCAGTCTCTTTACTCTTGCAAGAATTCAGTTCTAACTCCCCCACACTCCCTTTTATACACTCAGCACCTTTGGGCTGTCAACTTAGTGTCAGCACTAAATGTATACCATTGCATGGTAGACTATATATAACTGCAAAATAGCTTTTAGTGCAAAAGTGTTGGAACTCTAAGCTACTTACCTAATTTACCTCTGTCGGGTTGGAGGCATAAATATACATCCTTCCAATCAAGGTCTTGCAAGTCCAGTGCTATTATAAAGCATTGTTATTACAAAACTGCATAGCAACTTGAAATATAAGGTGAATCATCACTACTCATGCATTTAAAATGTATGTAATAAAGAAACTAGAGCTCTTGGCCATTTTTCACCCCATGTGCATAACTGCAAATGTATAGTAAAAAATACTTTAACTGTCTTGGAGAACTATGATCAAACATTTACTTATAAGGAATGATCTTGACTTCACAATATCCCTTAATAGAGATGACTGGCTATTTCAGTTTTAATAAGCCCAGGAGACTTTACACAACAACCTTGTTTGTAATTTTTAACATCAAAAAGAATTCTTACTTTTGTAATTACTTTTTAAATTTCCCCAAAATAATAGAGAGGAATAATTGGATAAATCTTAGTGTAAATAATTCAACTTCTATTTTTGTCATATATTTTTAAATAATCGACAAATCAAGTAATTGCTAGGTCCCTGAGACTACAACAGATGTAACATGCCTAAAAATAGGACACAAAAACAGGGCCATTCTCCTCAACATAATGCTTTTTTTCTCACAACTCAAAAATTAAAACAGAACTAGTTAGCTAGGTGATTAATCACTGTTACAAATTATTTTTCTGAAAAGTGAGTTCTTTTTTTTTATGTTTATTTATTTTTATTTTTGAGAGAGAGAGACAGAGCATGGGCAGGGAGGGACAGAGAGAGAGGGAGACCCAGAATCTGAAGCAGGCTCCAGGCTCCAAGCTGTCAGCACAGAGCCCGATAGCCTAATATGGGACTTGAACTCATGAACTGCAAGATCATGACCCAAGCCGAAGTCAGAGGCTTAACCAACTGAGCCACCCAGGTGCCCCAAGAGTGAGTTCTTGATAATTCAGGGGCAGTTCTTAATCCCTGTTCCCTATCCCTAGCCATGATGAATATAAGGTAACAGCGCTGTCAAAGAATGAAAATGATTAACCCAATTAGTGGCTCCCACTTCATGGTCTTTATGGAACCAAGTATTTAGCCAAGGGCTTTGGACATAAAAATTCAAGAATGGATGGCAGAATTCCACCATAGATCTCCTTAGGCTCTTTTCCTATGGCGTACATGTCTTTTTTGGGGACGGGTTTCTGTGGTTTTTACCAGATTCTCAAATGGATTCATACTCAGAATTGGGATAAAAACCCCTGCAACAGAATGTCCCAGTTTTGTTTACATGGTGTACAAGCTTTGACTAGGGGTGGGGGAACCTTGGTCTAGTTTCTTGTCATGCCAGTCTCAAGACATGAGATAAGAGATGCTGTTGTTCACCTTACTACAACCCATCAGAGGCAGATTAGGGACCAGAAAGGAAAAACAAATCAAGGCAACTGGAACAGTTCTGGAACATACATATCATGCAGTCATTTTTTCCAAGTTGTCCTCAGCTTGACTGTTGAAATGATGGCAGAATGCCCAGCAGCAACAAAGAGAGAGTTTTAGCATCAAGTCAAAAAAAAGTTAGTAATTTTAAGAGGCAGCATAGGTGGCTTGGACCAGGCCAACAGAAGTAAGATGAGAAAAGTGGTCAGATCCTGGATGTGTTTTGGAAGGCAAAGCCAACAGTTTGCTAATGAATTGGTGGTGGTGTGACAGAAGAAGGGAAGCAAAGATCAGGTTTGAACATGATCAAACAACAGGATGGAACTGCCATCAACTACATGGGGAAAGGTATGAGTGAAGCACAGTTTTCATATGTTAACTTTGAGATGTTTATTAGACATCCAAGCAGAGAAATTGGGTTGGCAGTTCATGGAAGAGGTCCAGTCTAGACATATAAGTTTCAGTCATTAGCATATAGGTGATAAGTAAATCCATGAGACTCTTTGATATCACCAAAAAAAAAAAAAAAAAAAAGAGAGAGAGAGAGAAGAAAATAAAAGATAAGCCCAAGGGCAGAGTTCTGGGGACTCTAAGTTTAAGGAGTGGAGAAGGTGAAGAGGTATCAGTGAAGCAGGGTGAGAAGCAGCTGCTACTGAAACAGGAAAAAAGCCCAGAAAGAGGTAGTACCCTGGAAGCCAAGTGTGGTGGATCCTATTCTCTAAAGATGGCCTCTACACTATCTCCTTTACACCATGATCTTTTTTTTTAAATTTTTTTAATGTTTATTTATTTTTGAGACAGAGAGAGACAGAGCATGAACAGGGGAGGGTCACAGAGAGAGGGAGACACAGAATCCGAAACAGGCTCCAGGCTCTGAGCTGTCAGCACAGAGCCCGATGCGGGGCTCGAACCCACGGACCGTGAGATCATGACCTGAGCCGAAGTCGGACGCTTAACCGACCGAGCCACCCAGGCGCCCCTACACCATGATCTTAACACTGCTGCTTCGACAGTTGGGGTCTGTGACTATGGCAAAAGTGAAACTGTATAATTTTCAAGATTAGGGAGTAAAAGAAAAGGCTATACAGCTTTTTCCTGGCCCTCTCACTCTCTTGGGATGCATACCTTGTGAGGTCTGAGAATTACTCTGATACTGATGCTGCCATGTTGGGGAGACCACAGAAAAAGAGCCAGAGAGAGATGCCAGAGGAATTCAAGCATTCAAGCGCCTAGGTGTTTGAGTCTTAGTCAAGGCATCAGGCATGTGACTAAATGAGCCTCAGATAATTCCAGCCCCTGGCCCTTGAGTCTCCCCAGCCAAAGTGGAGTGAGGTAGAAATAAGTTGTCCCCTGGGTATCTGGGTAGTTTTGTTGGTTAAGCCTCTGACTTAGGCTCAGGTCATGATCTCACAGTTTGTGAGTTGGACTGACAGTTCAGAGCCTGGGGCCTGCTTCAGATTGTCTCCCTCTCTTTCTGCCCTTCCCCTACTCGTGCTCTGTCTCTCTGTCTCTCTCTCTCAAAAATAAGTAAAACATTAAAAATATTTAAACAAAAAAATAAATGAGTCGTCCCCACAAGTTCTGTCCGCCTTCCAGATTCATGAGCAAAATAAATATGTTCATTGTTTTAAGTGATTAAATTTTGAGATAATTTGTTATGCTGTCCTAATAATGGGAACACCAAGTGAAAACAGAGTTTCAAAGAGAAACAAGTTCTCACTTATGTCAAAAGTTGCTGTGGGTAAAATAAGATGATGGCTGAGAATGGAACTCTGGGAAATAATGTAAAAGGCACTGAAAACACTGAAAATTGGTAAAGGCAGAGCTGAGATGAAATGGGTTTAAGAAAAAATGGGAATTGAATTGTGATGTAAGCCCATCATGACAACTCTTTCAAGGAGTTTTGCTAAAAAGTAAATTTGAGAAATGGGACTAGCTGGAGAGGAAAGTGGTCAGGAGAGAGGCTCTGGTTGATATGGAAGACACAATAGTATAAATGTTGATGGGAATGATCCAGTAAAGAGAGGGAAATGGATAACATAAAAGAGAAAGAAGAGAATTTCTGAAGCCACTTCCATGGGAGATAAGAGGGTCTGGGGTCTGTGACTATGTGACATAGGTGGAGGGAGTGGCTTTAGCTTGAGCATGGACAGTTTATTCATAGTTACAGAAAGGAAGGCAGAGTCTGTGGGCACAGATGCAAGTAAGCAGGTAAGCATGGTGGTTGGAAGGTACGTAACTTCTTGCTTGTTTACTTCCATTTTCTTAGTGGGAGAGTTGAGGCAAGAGGTCATCTTACCAAGCAGCATTAGCAGCCCATTTGAGGTACATAATCATGCATTTAAAGGTAGACCAGTTAGTTGTCCAGCCACAATCTATGGCCTGGGTGCAGCACAAATCAATGGCCTGGGTGCAATGGCCTGGGTACAATGCCAACGGGGCATTGGACCTAACCAGAGTTATGGTGTTGCTATGAGAAACTTAGTAAGAGAGAGGACCAAATGGGGTTGAGGATCTGTGCAGTCAGTGTTGATATCACCAAAGGCTCCAAATGCCAGATCTAGAGAGATCTGGAAGAGATTCCTTGCATACTGAAAACTTGGTTTTAAGTCCTAAGTGAAATTACGTTGTGTGCTTTCTGAAAGATTTAGTTTGGTTGGAAACAAGTTCTTAATTGAGTTCTCTTTAGAACAGGGGTGCAGCAAAAACAGTTGGCACACATGTGTAGAAACTAAAACTGGTAGTTTCAGTCTATCCCGTGTGACCAGTGTCTATCCTTCCCCACTGAGGTATTTCCTGCAGCCCATGGAAGATTTCATCAAAGGAAGCCTGTGTTGGAATTACATCATGAGCCCAATTGTTTAAAGTTTCTATTACAGCCAATTAATTATAATGAGAACCAGGGGGCTCTCTATTTCAGCCCTGATGAGACACTTCAGCTGATGGCATCACACCACAGTTATGAGAGGATGTTTGTAAGAGGAAGTTTTGTAAGAGGAGTTTGACAAGACTCTCGTGTATATTATGCCCTCAATTGTATTTGCATTATCATTTCCTATTTTTTGATTGTCCTGTAATTCTGGTTGTGCAGCAGTTTTGGCATTGGTAATGTGCTTATTGCCAGAGGAGGTGGTTGGGTGGAGAAGAAGGGGATAGCTAAGAAGTTATTTCTTATGTGTTTAAAAAGGGCAGCTTAGCCTGAAGGTAATTATCTTCTCCTTTTTTGAGGTGGGTAGTGGGAGGGGAGGAGAGGGAGAGGGAAGATGGGAGGACTGTGGATAAATTCTATGATTTAGAAGATTAGCATATTAAAGTAATCTGAAGAAAAGTAGGTCTTTCAAAACCAAAATGAGATTGTGGAGAAGGAAGAATTTTCTCTACCTATTTCTTGGACTATATTTCTCCCATTTCACCTCACCCCCTCACCCCCCCCCACCTCCACTGGGACTTTTGGGACCTCCCAATGCTTTATAAATATGGCATAGGAGAAAGAACATCAGCCTCTTTCTGAAGCTAAAACTTTTACCTAAGTTCTATATACTAATGACTAGTCTTGAGCCAGATGAGGCTCTCTGAGCCTCAGTTTTGTCGTCCATAAACTGGAGAAGGTAACACCAACCAACCGCATAAGGTGGTTTGGGGGCTTAAATGAGACAAAGTACAAAAGGCATCTGGTTGTTCACAAATGGCACATTTTGTTGCCTTTTGTTCCTTTGTACATAGTGCTTGGGATGTCTCCTACATTCCAGATAATTTGATGTGCCCCCCCTTCCTCATTTCATCCATTCATCCTGCCTCTTTGCTTCCTGTAGGCCCCCAAAATCCAATTCCTCAGTAAAGCCTTGACAATTTTTCATAAGATATGGTTTACATATCAAGTTTCCCCTGAAATTGGAGTTCTAATAACACACATTACTATACGCTTATCACATCAATCTTCCATTCAATTTGCATGCCAGCTCAACATTTCTCTTCTTGTCTATACCTCTTCATGTTGAAATCGTACCTGAAATATTATATTTCATAGTGTTTCACACTGTGTTCTCAATATGTTTTACCATAAATTATCTCAGTTGAGCTTTATAATATCCTGTGAGGTAAGAAGGCCAGCTATTATTGAAATTTTCTGCTTTCATAAATGGGAAAACAGGCTCAACAGAGCAGATGGCTTACCTGCCCACCCAAGGCTATGACAGTGGTTTCTAGAAGACTGGTGTAGGCCATCTTGACCCAGAGCATACTCATGACCTTCACAAACCACCTCCAACTTTGTCCAGTCTCTCTTATGTGACCCTAATTCCATCAGTGGAGTTCTCTGGCTGCAGAAACCCAGGAATGCGGATTTCTGTGTACTCTAATTGCTTTTGCCAAGCTATACATGGGCCTTAACATCATGTAAATCTCCATTTTCCTTTGGCCCAAGACTTCTTTAAGTGCTAAGGAACCATACATATTGCTTTTAATCTTCCAACCATTTAAGGCCATCAGGAGCAATACCTTAATCCTTACAGTGAGAAGAGAAGATCCCCAGCAAAGCATTAGGTTTTGGCTTGAAGAACTGACAAGTATTTGGGCTAGTTCTTTGACTAAATAGATTCAGCTATCCTTAATTATAACTCACAAGTTCAAAAATTTGCTGATTTTTATTGTAGCAGTACCTGTGTATCCCTTTTCTCATGAACAGTTGAATTCTAACACTCCTATATTGGCAATATAATAACCTTCTAATTATATTTAAGTTCCAGAAAACGCTGTGTTCTAAAGGATTTAAATGACCTCAGACAAAGCTGTGGAATCTTGATGACCTTATTTGTCTTGTGTGTGGCTTCATTTCAAACTTGACCCCTGCCCCACAATGAGGCACGTGACCAAAGGAAATAAATATGGTGCTGGACATACAATGCTTGAAGCTTTTATTAGTAAATATTCTGGCATTATAAATAAGTCAAGATTCCTTTCTGGACCAGGTTTTGTCTTATATGTCACTAGCCATTATCCATTTTCACTCTTATAAAACCTCTGAATAAAAATATTCTTATTTTCTTCCAAATTTATCTTAGCAAATTTTTAATATTTTAAGCATGTGTTTTAAGCAATTTTGTGTTTTATTTTCCAAGGAAGCTTCAGGTGACTAATCTGTTGCACACAAGTCTGAATTAAGATAAATGTTGTCTCTTGATAATGAGCTAGATTTAAAAGACAATCCAATATGCATGAAGGAATATTTGGAAACTAGCTTTCAACTCAATAATATGTGTTGCATGTTTGCAATGAAGAGAAAAAAAGATACAAATATGAGCTTGTTTTTGGAGTGTATGAGATTTGTTGATAAAAACAGAGAAATATTAAATATAATTTAAAATAAAATGCTAAGTGGAATATAACCAACTGATACATGAGATCAGTTGTGCTACACCTAGAAGAAAAGGGAATTATCAATATGAACCCACGTCATTATGGAATTGGCTCCCCCCAAGGACATGCCAGGCACCTTGCCTCCTGGATTCTTAGAATATTTGTTGTCATGAATGATGGCTAAGGAAAAGTTTTCAGTAAAGCCAAAAAATTTGTGGAGTCTGTGTTAAGACATTGCAGAAAAAACACTCCAGAACTTGGTACCTTAGAAACACAGTCATTTCATGATATTTCAAGTCTGTGGTTTGACTTGGCTCAACTGGGTGTTTTTTCTGCTTCACGTGTTGTTGGCTGGGACTGTAATCAACTATGTGGGGGCTTGACTGAACTGGATGCCCACAATGGAAAACTCCCATGATTGGTGCTGCCTCTTGGCTGGGAGCTGGCTGGGGCCACGGATTGAGTGTCTCAGTGTTCCACCATGTGACTTGGGCTCCTTACCATATGAATACTGTTTCAGGAATAAGAAAGTGGAAGCCACTGGGCTTCTTAAGGCTCAGGCTCAGAAGTCCCAGACTACCACTGTCTGTCATAGTGTATTGACCAATGTAGTCGCTAGCCCATGTGCATGGGGAGGAGAAATAAATGTCACCTTTCAATGGCAGAGTGAAATGTGCATAAAGGTGAGGGAAGGAATTTATGGTGGCCATCGGCGGACACCATCTACCATGGAAGTCAAGCAAGTGCACAAGATACGTGTGGTAAATGTAAGATCTTTATGTTGGTCAGCCTGCCAGAGCCACTGCTACCAGTTCTGCTACCAGTTTCCTTTCTTAATCTTTTTCCCACCTGTTCTTCCTTTGTGTGAACCTATGACTTCCAAATGCATTCTAAATTTGGGATGCCTGCATTTTTCCGGGGATTGAAAGTCTTCTGGCATAAACTTACTTCCCACGTTTGACTATCTCCTGCATCCCAGACCCACAGAATTATCCTTAGTGTAATGAGTTCTCTCTCAGGCCTATGCTTAGGGCCCTGTAACCCAATTTCCTCTGTGGGGTTTCACGAACTCTTAGTTCCACCCTGTCTATGTGGGATCTGATCTATTGCTCCCAATGCTTGGGTTCTAACATTGATAGAGGATGGGATGAGAGTGGATGGATAGCCATGAGAGATTCCATAGATCTTAACAAGTTAAACGGGTTTTGACTAAACAGAGAATGAAGAGTCTGGGCAAGGCTGTACAATTAGGACAAGGAATAGGATTCTTACAGAACAGAGGGAGTGGAGGAATATTGGCTTGGAAAAGGAAAAAGGTGGGGATGGGTAAGAAATTGGGGTGTAGGGCCCAATGATGACAGCCAGACAAAGAAGTTGAGATTTATTGTGATAAGAGGTGGGAAGCCACTGTGCATTCTTGAGTAGAGGTGTGGCCTGGTGAAATGATGTTTAAATAAGATAAGTGCAGAGGTAGAAAGTAGGATAAAGTAGAGGAATTAAAATCAAGGTGGCTAATGGTTACTGGATTCATGGATGATGACTTCTAGGACTAAGGGGGCTGCAATGTAAATTATGGGAAAAGGATGGATATGAGACAATTTGAAGGAAAAAATCTAAAAGGCAGTGACTTCTTGGAAGTTAAGCTAAAGATGACTAATAAGTGGACTAAAGAGATAGATAGTAGGAGGCTGCTGAGAGCTCTTGGGAAGAGAGGAGAGGAGTTGAAATGATTGGTGGCAGTGGGCAGAAGCAATGCACAGGGAGAGATCAGAGTGAAGGCAAGGTGAGTTAAATAGCAGTGACTTCCTCATCCAGGCTGGTGGATATGCTAACATGAAGAAGAGATATCTCAGAGAAAGTTTCAAAAGCAGAGACAGTCTTTAATGAAATTTTCAATTGAGAATAAAAGGAGAAAACATAGAGTAGAAATGGGTTTTGAAATCTTTGGGGCCATTGACAGAGACAGGGACATAGTTAAGAAAGGTTAGCTTGGAAGGGAAGCCAAATAACACATAGACTGAGTATAAGTTAACACTTGGCACTCTGGTAAGAATATCTAGAAGGGTCAAGAGATGGGGTGAGAAGTTAGGTAAAACAACATTAAAGAGTAAATCTCTTGTTGAGAGTTGATATCCTGTACTGGTGCAGTGGTGGTACCCACTACATTCTTGGACCATGTTGGGTTTGCTCTTCACCTTCACAAGTCAAGAGTAGAATGACAGGGTATGAAGGCCAATGGTATAGGAATGGTATGGGGAACTCTGAAATTCCAGCTCTTGCCCTTATTCTTATCAGTTCTTTAGGGGGCTCCCTTATTGTATACCTTACCTCCATTATCTGGCATGAACTGTTCTGGTCACAAGGTCTGAGGGAATACAGTTACATCACTTAAGTATCTCCCATGTATGATTCATATCACTCAGGCTCAAATGAATTTGAAGCTATGGACCCAGCCATCTATCATAGGTGGAAGGACAGGTTGAAAGCCTTGAACCCTGCTCCCTTCCTTCTTCACATGGAGTCTGCTGCATCCCCACCATGTCTCAGGAGAAACAATGCCTTCCTCTCCTCTTCTCTCTTCTCCTTTTGACTTGGAACATAGATGCTGCTCCCATTTGGTCTCTTTTCCTGCTTCATGGAATTTGGGTATCTGCCCTCCTCAGTCCTCTTCTTTCAATTAGCAGCCTGCATCTAAGGAACCTCCATAAACTTCAAACTTTAATCAATTAGAATGTTCTTCCCTTTCTTCTTCAAATGATCTCTCTCAATTCATCTCTCTCTTTCCTAAACCTTTTAAAGGTAAGTTGTATATATCATAGCTTTTACTCCTAAAGACTCCAGTGTATATTATCTAAGAATAGAGATCCTGTAATAACCAGTGCAATTATCAACTTCATCTACTGCCTTTGTAAGTAGAATTTGCAATTACATATGTTAAGATAGAAATCTATTTTTTTAAATGATAGCATTATAGATAAAACTTAATCTTTAACCATTCCGTTCTCCAATCCTGGCTCCCTCCATTCTTCCAGAGTTTGTAACTGGGAGTTTGGTATCTATCTAGCCAAAATTGCATTTTATTTCTTCAAACAGTGTTACATAACAGCTTAATTAAAAAAAAACTAGGCAAAATATTTGAACAATAAAAAGGAACTACTGATATTTATAATAACATTGATGAGTCTTAAATGCATTAAGCCAGACTCAAAAGACCACATAGCGTATAATTTCATCCATATAATATTTTGGAAAAGGCGAAATTATAAGGACAGAAAACATATTGGTGGTTGCTAGTGGCTTTTTTAAAAATTTATTCTAGATCTATCCAGGTTGATATGTAGAGTTCTAGTTCATTCATTTTTAACTGCTATATAGTTATTCCATCATATAAATATATGGTTTTTCATTTATCTAGTCCCCTACTGATGGACATTTAGGTTGTTTCTAATTTTTTTCTAATATAGCAAAAAACAGTGAATATTGTTGTGTGCTTTTGAATGAGTTTCTATAATGGAGATGCAGAAGATTAATTGCAGGGTGGTAAAAAGTCTGTGCATTTTCAGTTTTAATAATTTCTATCAAGATGTCCTCTAAAGTGGCCATGTAAATTGGGACTCCCACTAAAATGGTATGAGAGTACTCACTTCCCCACAGTACCTTACAGCATTTCATATTATCAAACTTTTCAGTATTCACACACTTTCTAAAACATTTGAAGTAACAAAGTTTTATTTTAACACAGACTGTTTCAGGCTAGGGGTGGGACAGAATATGTACTCCAGAGGGATCTCTTTGATTCAGCATTTGAAGGGACTTGAGTAATTTTTCCTATTAACTTTGCATACAGATGGATTCACTGAACAGGAAAAGGGTGAAAACCTCAAGCTAGACCTTGGGAAATACCTGACTTGGGTTTAGGGAATAAAAATAAAAATGAGTGAGAAATAGAAGAAGTGATCAAAGACATAAGGGTGGGGGTGGAACACTAAGAACCAAGGAAGCCATGGAAAGAACTGGCAAACAGGAGAACTTATAGGGAAACAGGGTGTGCTCACATCTATTGAGCCCTTATTACATGTTGAGTTCTGTGCTAATTGCTCCACATGCACATTCCATGTAATCTTCACAATTATCTTTATGAATTATTAACAAACCCATATCTCTGAGGCATGTTCTACACTGTTGCTCAGTGTTCCCTTGGGGGATTAAGCCCCAGTTGCCCACAGTGGCAATTTGCTTCTAATGCAAGCTTTAATAGCTTCTCCTTTCCCTGTTTCCTTCCTCACTCCCTGCCAGTGTTTCCAACTGTCACCTCCCAAATAAACGATTTGCAGCCACACTCTTGTGTCAGGGGCTCAGCTGAGTCACTGTGGTTACTGGGGCCCTGAAAGGCAGTTTTCCCAGTTACTCATGGGCCCCATGCATTGAGAGTTCTGATTTAAGAACTACCTGGGGGTCTGCTGAGTGGAAAGAGGTTATGCCTCCATAGAGATCAGGGTGGGGATTCAGGCAGAAGACTGCTGGAGGATTTGGCATAGTTGTCATGGTTTAAAGGTCTGCCATCAGGGAGAGCTGAGATTATGCTGATTAGCCAAGGGAAGCTAGCTGGGGTTCCCTGTGAGCAGGAGGCTGACCTTGAGTCCTCTAGCCACAGAAGGGAGCCCCAAAGACCAGCAAGGTAAGAGCCAGAGGCTCAAAGCGTCTTCGGCCCAGGAAGGTGAAAGAGGATATCATCCCCAAGGATCCCAAATCTTTTCCCCAAACATCCAAATAACCATCTTGCAAAAGATTCTGGGAGAGAAACACAAGAGGGAGAAATCTGAAAGAGTGATCATTGCTTCATAAGACAATGAAATGATCAGACTGGCAGAATTAAAATTGCTTTCTCTCACTCCCAGTGGGAGGAGTCTTCCCTTAATGTTGTGCATGAAAATGTGTGATTTCACTGGAACAGCCTGAGGCAGTGAGCTGCAGGCATCTACATTGAATCAGTCCCCTTAGGATTCAAGGATCTTGGAGAATCCTATGCTGCCATTGGTGAGTAGAGTCGGGAAACACAGTACACAGTATCTTCGGAACAGGCTTGGATTTGAATGGGTCCCATTTCAATCCCAGCACACTTTCAAGGGTGCAATTTTTTTGTTTTACTGTACCTCTCCACCCTTGAATACTGGCCCTGAAGGAACAGGATATTATACAATTAGGCCAGCTTTTCCTTCCATGAGGATATGGATATGCAAAAAGGCACTGGTTGCCTGTTTTGTATTATGATGGAGTGGCCTTTTCTGAATCTGCTAAGATGGGAGCTTGGCCTCAGATTGGTGGACCCACTACAGTCACTCTCAGCCAGATCTGGGGGTGGGGGGCACAGGCTGATACACCCTGCTGTTGAGAAACTACCCGAGGGAAAAGGCAGCATTTAAGCCTTACCAGTGGAGCTTCTGACTAAAACAACAGCACAGATATGATTATTTGGGGGGGGGGGGGTTGGGGCGGGGTGAGGAGAGACATGCATTAAGGAGGAAATAGGAGGCTGCTCTAAGGAATTTACAGGGCACTTTGTGTTGGCAGGAGTTTAATTATTCATTCCCAGCCAGCCAGATCACAAATGCTCAGCTGACAAAGCTTTAGCCCTTCTCTGAGGCCATTAGAGGAAGTAGTTTGAGGCCTCTCACTTGAGTAAACACACAGTGAGTACTGGTTCCTATGTTCTGAACAATGTCTGAGAATAGGGCTCCAGGCCATTTCCTTTACGGGCAGAATAGTCACTTTTCATAAGGATAAGCTCAAAATGCAAGGGCCAGAGGCTCCTGTGCAGCTAACATTGAAGGGGAAGGGGATTGGGTACAAAACCATAGTAGCTACAAGAACAACACCAATGGTAAACATTGTGCATTGAGCCCCTTCTACACGCCAGGCCTCATTAGGTATCATCCCTGCACCCAGGGCAATCCTTTAGTGTCATGGTCCCATGTTACATTTGAGGGCACCTGGGCTAAGGGAAGTAATTTGCCTCAGATTTTAATCCTAAAACTGCTATGTGACTGAGCCAGCAAGCCCAAATTACAATCCAGCTCTACTCGCTAAACTGCTTTCTATCTATATTTCTCTCTCTCTCTCTCTGCCTCTCTCTCTCTCTCTCTCTCTCTCTCTCTCACCTTTCTCTCACCTTTCTCTCCTATGGAGCTATCTTAAGACTTGTGGTTTAACAAATAAAAAATGGAGACACATTGTTGACAATCTTTCCCCAAAGTTCTAAAATCAAGTCACTTCATTCCTGACATTATTTAAAAATAAAATAATATTCCAAAATTCTATACTATACTAGCTCAGCAAACTGGGTGTTTTGTCACCTGCTGTGGTTTGGTTTCGTGCTTGGCACAAGGCACAAGGTGGGTGTATTGAAATTTTTCACTTTTATTTAAATGATTTGTTTCAGTAGAACCTTTGTGCACAGACTCACTTTCCCCTCATGTTGGCAAACAAGCAAGGTGACCTTTCTTTGAAGCCTCTGAGATGCTGAATCTATCTTTACAGAACTTCTCCTCTTACCTCTCAGCACTGACTCTTGTTTCAGTTCCAGAAATACTCTGACAAACAGGGAGGTCTTTAGAGGCATTCCATTGAGTGCATTTTCTCCCCTCAACATCCCGGACAAGGTTAATGAATGCTGAATTATCTGTATCTTTACAACATTTTTCAATTATTAAGTTCAAATTATACTTCAGACCCTACAGGTTGTACCTGTAGTTTGGTTCCAATCATACCAGTTTTATCTTACATGGCAATCATACTGCAAATATATGCACATTCCATACCAAATCTTGAAAGAATATAGAAGCAAGGTTACTGAATGAGAATTTGTTTTCTGTACTCCCACATTCACTGAGGTGTCCCATAGGGTGGTTGTGTCACACTCCTTATTTCCATGTGCCCACTATCACCACAGCTGCAGGACCACCTCTCAGAACTGGTTCTGAGAAACAAATTGATCTAGTAAGCTATTATTAAAGTGTTTGTGTATTTTAGGGAACAAAAGCCACTGCTTGGGTTTCTGCTGGATTTTTTTCATGGCTTCTGGATAAAAATACAGACAAAATTACTCAAAGATATTTGTTTTTTTTTTATTAGTTTTACTTGAGTGAGAGAGAGAGAGAGAGGAAGGTGAAGAGGGGCAGAGGAAGAGAGAGAGAAACCTAAGCAGGCCCCATGCTCAGTGCACAGCCCAATGCAGAACTCAATCCCACAACCCTGAGACCATGATCTGTACTGAAATCAAGAGTCAGGGGCGCCTGGGTGGCGCAGTCGGTTAAGCGTCCGACTTCAGCCAGGTCACGATCTCGCGGTCTGTGAGTTCGAGCCCCGCGTCAGGCTCTGGGCTGATGGCTCGGAGCCTGGAGCCTGTTTCCGATTCTGTGTCTCCCTCTCTCTCTGCCCCTCCCCAGTTCATGCTCTGTCTCTCTCTGTCCCAAAAATAAAAAATTTAAAAAAACGTTGAAAAAAAAAAAAGAAATCAAGAGTCAGATGCCTGACTGAACAGCCCAAGCACCCCACTAAGTATTTGTTAAAAGGTAAAGTATTAATCACCCAGTTGGACTTTCCTTCATAAATCGGGTTATGTAATATCACCATTAAGTCTCTTGGGTCCATAGCAATAGTATCTGCACTCATTGCTTTTGACACAGTGCCTGGATGCCAGGATATAACTTCCTCCAGTGTGAACTCTAATCCTGCAATGCTTGGTTTTTGAGATCCTGTTTTGGGCCCATTTACACCAGGATGCTCCAGAATGTCACCCTCCCTTGCTTCCTTCTAAAGCAACTATGCATTTGTCACCAGCCAAATGTGGCTTCCAAGAGTGAAGGAAGGGTCTATAATATAGTACTACAACATTTTTGAGACACTTCTGACATCCAGGGTAGCACACCACATGCTTTAGAGGGACATTCATTGAATCTTGCCAGCAGCTCGATGTTGCATATGTCATTCTGAATCTGGCAGTTAACAGGTAGCACTCAAAGAGCTTAAATGAAGATAGTTTAATGAAGGGACATATACAAGAATGAGGGCATGTCTAAGGAGCCAACATAGAATGGGAAACACCCAGGGAGGAGCAGGAGTTGGAAGGCTTTGCTACCCTAGGCTTGCCAGAGCAAGAGAGGAAATAGTCTGGTGAGAGGTGGAGTCACATAAGGGGAAGTTGCCAACAACGTGCCACATGCAGAGCCTGAAGGGAGTGCAGGTGAAAGGGTGGGAAGAGGGAGAAAGGCATAAATGTCCATGACCCCTCTCTCCTACCACCTTCAAATGTCCTATGAATGGCTCCCATTAGCCACATCCAACTAGCCTGGAAAGACTGGTTTCCTGGGCACAGAGCAGGAAAGAGAAGAGTGGAGAGTGGATCTGGGGAAGCAAATGGAGAAAAACCCACACAGCATATATTCTTGTCTTCATCTCCATGTAAAATGCCCATGGAAAAAATGGGGCAACTGAGCCTCAGAGAGTTTCAGTAATGTGCTCGGGCTAGGAAGTGGCAAAGCTGAATATTCAGAACCAGGCTGTCTGTCTCAGGAGTCCGTGGCCTAAGGCACTCTGCCATGCCGTCTCCATGGCCTTGCACTTTCCCCCCTCAGACCCAGGTAATCTGAGCTCTGGATATTGTCCAAATGTATTCTTTTCTCTGTGACAAGCAGTTTGGAGCCCCTAGTCTTTTTGTCAGGCCAACTTTCTGTTCAAGAAAGTAATTTTGACATGTTGCCACTCACTATAGATTACTCTGAAAATGTCAAACCACAGACTGATTTGGGTTTCATCTGTTGTCTTCCTGGGAGGATATCACACATAAAAATGTCATACTCCATGTCACACTGCTGGAGAGCTGACTTTGGTGAGTGAGACCTGTCCCCACGTCGGACCCAAGCCACAATAATCTCCGAAGACCCCCACGCCTTGGGAATAGCGTGGGACTCAACATTTGTTTATTATTTTTGCTAAACCCATATCCCAATTGGGTCAGAACTTTGCTGTCAAAGGCAGAAGAATCACAGAGGTAAATACGCAAATAAATAAGAGTTCCTGTCCTATAACTTTGGACTTATTCCTTCCAAATCTTGCTTCCGAGTTTGAAAAGAATATGGCTGTGCATCTTGTCTCATCAACCCTAGTGCCTCTTTACTTCAACCTTGCAGGGACTTGTATCTTTCTGTAAACCACAGGAAACATGAAAAGGTGTCACATGGCTTTTTGTGGCTAAAAGACTTGAAAACCCTGGTTCTTGGTCTGGGACATTTTGAGTGACCAAATAATGATAACAATAGATCATTCTATGCATAATCATAGAATACAATAAATATCCAGGTGTCCATACTGATATAAATAAAAACAATTGAATAAGTAAATAAATGAATAAATAGGGGAGAAGGGAAAGCTTTTCATTACAGCAAAATTCCAATTAATAAATGTAGAAGGAAAGATGGACTTGGAGAGTCACCTTTTGGCAAACACCACAGTAACAATTGTTCCAGATAAGAAACATCAACAGAAGAAAAAATTGGTGGCAAAAGTATAAAAAAATTATTTGCATAGTCTCAAAGTACCTTCCCACAAGAGAATTATTCATTTCAAAGGGCAAAGGCAAAGGTAGTAACTTTACACTGTTTTTGTCCATTCCTCACATGATCCGTCTCTTCATTCCAATTTGCTACAAGAAGCAGATCTCACAACTATTTACATGATAATATCTTGAAGACTCTTCCTCTTTGCTTCTCTATCTCTTTCAGAGATATAGCCCTGTCTTATTTTTTCCTTCCTGTATCTCTCCCCTCTTTTCCAATCAAAATAGATGGATGGGTGGGTAGATGGATGGATGGATGGATAAAGCCAAAGAACCATCCCAAGCTGACACCTGGGGCAGACCTGAAGCTCAGACTGGGGAAACCAGACCAGGGGAAAGAAGCTGTTTGGAAGACTCCAAAAGTCAAAGAAAGAGGCTAATGAGAATCCATCACCATTTGGAAGCAAAGCAGGACCATCTCAAGGAGTTCACAATACATGGTATATCTCTTGAGGGAAAAAAACTAAGGGGACAAGTCCCAGTGGAAGCACTGTGAGGTGGCTGAAGTGTGGCCTGATGTAGCAGATGGTGCGTTGTCTCCTCTGAGTCACCTGCAGATAGTTCCTTCTATAGCTTTCTGCATAATTGTGCCCAACAGTCTTTTCTGGCCAGAAGGGTGACTAACTATCACAGGGAAGTTTGCAAGTGCCAGTGATTTGGAGTTAGTACCCAAAGCACACACTTCACCCATTGAGGGATGGGAACTGGTAGAAAAATATCCCAGCTTCCTTGTCCCTCAGTAGGACAACAGTGACTTGCTCTCCACACATTTCCTCAGATGGTCTCCAGTAGGATTGAACTCCTGTTCCCTAAGGTGATAACTTGCTCATTGATACACCTTATATTGGGTGTCCTCCCTTCCCTAATCATGGTCACATTCTTTCACTGGGCTTTCTGGAGTGACCTTCCAAATCAATTTCTTGCATCCAAATCCTAGTCTCGGAGCCTGCCTTTGGGGAGAATCCCAATGGGAAAGGGGGATCTTCTACCAATTGCACGTAAACAAATGCCTTAGGCTTTCTCTCTGTTTCTGATGGAAGGGGCTACATCTAACTTCATTTTCTGTCAGGTTTATGCTTCATAGCCCTTCGGAGATGGCACTTGATTTTGCTTACCTCCATGACTCTCTAAATTTGAGAAACCAACACTGCACACACTGTATGTTAGCCAATTTGACAATAAATTATATTAAAAATAAAAAATTTAGGGGCGCCTGGGTGGCGCAGTCGGTTGAACGTCCGACTTCAGCCAGGTCACGATCTCGCGGTCCGTGAGTTCGAGCCCCGCGTCAGGCTCTGGGCTGAGTTCGAGCCCCGCGTCAGGCTCTGGGCTGATGGCTCGGAGCCTGGAGACTGTTTCCGATTCTGTGTCTCCCTCTCTCTCTGCCCCTCCCCCGTTCATGCTCTGTCTCTCTCTGTCCCAAAAATAAATAAAAAACGTTGAAAAAAAAATTTAAAAAAAAATAATAAAAAAATAAAAATAAAAATAAAAAATTTAAAATTTAAATAAAATAAATAAATTTGAGAAACTAGAGATGAGATGCTCCCTGTGATTCTGGTCCAGCCTAGCTAAGCTGTACACCCAGCTGAGATGGCCTTCATGATGGTGAAGAGCAAACTCCCCCAAGAGCAAACTCAGGAACTCAAGCATAACGAGCCCAAACTACTGAAGGATTGCCACAGAGGAGTAGACTCTAATTACCCTGTTGGCAGTTAGTCATGACACCTCCTGTCAGAAGCCATTAATATAAATCTCTTAGTATCCACTTAATTTCTCTAGTAAGTTGTTTGGAGGTGTTTAGTTTGCCTTATGGGCCGGTATGGGCTTGAAAATGAAAATATTTTAACAAAGAAACTGAATAATCCAGGTAGAAAGCAGCAAAACTTTACTCTTACAATTTTTTTGTTTCCTTAAGAGGATACCACTCAAGTTCGCATCTGTTTTACTTTAGATGACTTTTTTCTGGTCGTCAGAAGTAACACAAACTCACATAATAAGCTGGAAAGGCACAGCCCTAAAAATAGAAATCATTGCATAACCATTTTGGGGTCTTGTGTTTTCTTTTTTTCTTGCACTATATAGAATGGCAGATGCATGCATGTATTTATACAGCATTATAAAATCTGTATTATATTGTATATACAGTCTTCTAATATTTTTTATCTAGTATTATAATGTTAACATTTTACCTTGTCATGATCTTTGTAAAATACATTTAGCAGCCACATATGTGATACTCCATTAAATAAATATGCTATAATCTCTTTATTTTCTTATTGCATACTTAAGCTAATTATAGTTCTTAATTTTTTTTTTGAGAGAGAGAGACTGTGCACGTGTGCCTGCAAGCAGCAAAAGAGAGAGGGAGAGGGAGAGAGAGAATCTTAAGCAGGCTCCATACCCAGCAAGGAGCCTGTCTCGGGGCTCAATCTATTATGAGATCATGATCTGAGCCAAATTCAAGTTGGATGCTTAACCAACTGAGCCACCCAGGCTCCCCAGTTTTAGTATTATTAAACAGTGCTGTGACATCTGTATATAAATGGTGTTGTGATGGGGGTGCCTGGATGGCTCATTTGGGTGTGCATTTGACTCTTGATTTTGGCTCAGATCATGAATTCCTGGTTGGTGAGTTGGAGCCCCGCATCAGGCTCCAAACTGACAATGCAGAGGCTGCTTGGGATACTCTTTCTCTGACCACCCACCCCCAGTGTGTGTACTCTCTTTCTCTTAAAATAAATAAAATAAACTTTAAAAATGTTTAAATCATATATTTTTTTTATTTTTAGGTATGAAAAATACATTTACAAAATTTTTTTCTAATCTGAAATTTATTGTCAAATTGGTTTCCATACAACATCCAGTGCTCATCCCAAAAGGTGCCCTCCTCAATACCCATCACTCACCCTCCTCTCCCTCCCACCTCCTATCAATCCTCAGTTTGTTCTCAGTTTCTAAGAGTCCCTTATGCTTTGGTTCCCTCCCTCTCTAACCTCTTTTTTTTATCTTCCCCTCCCCCATGGACTTCTGTTAAGTTTCTCAGGATCCACATAAGAGTGAAAACATATGGTATCCTTCTCTGTATGACTTATTTCACTTAGCATAACACTCTCCAGTTCCATCCACATTGCTGCAAAAGGCCATATTTCATTCTTTCTCATTGCCAAGTAGTATTCCATTGTGTATATAAACCACAATTTCTTTATCCATTCATCACTTGATGGACATTTAGGCTCTTTCCATAATTTGGCTATTGTTGAAAGTGCTGCTATAAACATTGGGGTACAAGTGCCCCTATTCATCAGCACTCCTGTATCCCTTGGGTAAATTCCTAGCAGTACTATTGCTGGGTCCTAGGGTAGATCTATTTTTAATTTTTTGAGGAACCTCCACACTGTTTTCCAGAGTGGCTGCACCAGTTTGCATTCCCACCAACAGTACAAGAGGGTTCCCATTTCTCCACATCCTCGCCAGCATCTATAGTCTCCTGATTTGTTCATTTTAGCCTCTCTGACTGGCATGAGGTGGTATCTCAGTGTGGTTTTGATTTGTATTTCCCTAATGAGGAGTGACGTTGAGCATCTTTTAATGTGCCTGTTGGCCATCTGGATGTCTTCTTTAGAGAAGTGTCTATTCATGTTTTCTGCCCATTTCTTCACTGGATTATTTTTTTTTTCGGGTGTGGAGTTTGGTGAGTTCTTTATAGATTTTGGATACTAGCTCTTAGTCTGATATGTCATTTGCAAATATCTTTTCCCATTATGTTAGTTACCTTTTAGCTTTGTTGATTGTTTCCTTTGCAGTGCAGAAGCTTTTTATCTTCATGAGGTCCCAATAGTTCATTTTTGCTTTTAATTCCCTTGCCTTTGGAGATGTGTCAAGTAAGAAATTGCTGTGGCTGTGGTCAGAGAGGTTTTTTCTTGCTTTCTCTTCTAGGGTTATGATGGTTTCCTGTCTCACATTCAGGTCCTTCATCCATTTTGAGTTTATTTTTGTGTATGGTGTAACAAAGTGGTCTAGTTTCATTCTTATGCATGTTGCTGTCCAGTTGTCCCAAAACCATTTGTTAAAGAGACTGTCTTTTTTCCATTGGATATTCTTTCCTGCTTTGTCAAAGATTAGTTTGGCCATACTTTTGTGGTTCCAATTCTGGAATCACTATTCTATTCCATTGGTCTATGTGTCTGTATTTGTGCCAATACCATGCTGTCTTGATGATTACAGATTTGTAGTAGAGGCTAAAGTCTGGGATTGTGATGCGTCCTGCTTTGGTCTTCTTCATCAATATTACTTTGGCTGTTCGGGGTCTTTTGTGGTTCCATACAAATTTTAGGATTGCTTGGGTAGTATTGACATTTTAACACTATTTATTCTGACAATCCATGAGCATGGAATGTTTTTCCATTTCTTTGTATCTTTATCAATTTCCTTCATAAGCTTTCTATAGTTTTCAGCATACAGATCTTTTACATCTTTGGTTAGGTTTATTCCTAGGTATTTTATGACTCTTGGTGCAATTGTGAATAGGATAAGTTCATCTTTCTGTTGCTTCATTATTAGTGTATAAGAATGCAACTGATTTATGTAAATTAATTTTGTATCCTGCTACTTTGCTGAATTCATGTATCAGTTCTAGCAGACTTTTGTTGGAGTCTCGGGTTTTCCATGTATAGTATCATGTCATCTGCAAAAAGTGAAAACTTAACTTCATCTTTGCCAATTTTGATGCCTTTGATTTCCTTTTGTTGTCTGGCTGCTGATGCTAGAACTTCCAACACTATGTTAAACAACAGTGGTGAGAGTGGACATCTCTGTCGTGTTCCTGATCTCAGGGGGAAAACTCTCAGTTTTTCCACATTGAGGATGGATGATATTAGCTGTGGGCTTTTCATAAATGGCTTTTATGATGTTTAAGTATGTTCCTTCTATCCCGACTTTCTCAAGGGTTTTTATTAGGAAAGTGCTGAATTTTGTCAAATGCTTTTTCTGCATCGATTGGCAGGATCATATGGTTCTTTTCTTTCTTTTATTTTTTTTTTCAACGTTTTTTTTTTTTTTTTTTTTATTTATTTTTGGGACAGAGAGAGACAGAGCATGAACGGGGGAGGGGCAGAGAGAGAGGGAGACACAGAATCGGAAACAGGCTCCAGGCTCCGAGCCATCAGCCCAGAGCCTGACGCGGGGCTCGAACTCACGGACGGCGAGATCGTGACCTGGCTGAAGTCGGACGCTTAACCGACTGCGCCACCCAGGCGCCCCTTTTCTTTCTTTTATTAATGTGACGTATCACATTGATTGATTTGCAAATGTTGAACCAGCCCTGCAGCCCAGGAATGAATCTCACTTGATCATGGTGAAGAATTCTTTTATATGCTGTTGAATTCGATTTTCTAGTATCTTATTGAGATTTTCGCATGCATATTCATCAGGGATATTGGCCTGTAGTTCTCTTTTTTTGCTGGGTCTCTGTCTGGTTCAGGAATCAAAGTAATGCTGGCTTCATAGAATGAGTCTGGAAGTTTTCCTTCCCTTTCTATTTTTTGGAAAAGCTTGAGGAGGATAGGTATTATCTCTGCTTTGAATGTCTGGTAGAATTCCCCAGGGAAGCCATCTGATCCTGGACTCTTATTTGTTGGGAGATTTTTGATAGCTGATTCAATTTCTTCACTGGTTATGGGTCTGTTCAAGTTTTCTATTTCTTCCTGTTTGAGCTTTGGAAGTGTGTGGGTGCTTAGGAATTTGTCCATTTCTTCCAGGTTGTTCAGTTTGTTGGCATATAATTTTTCATAGTATTCCCTGATAATTGCTTGTATTTCTGAGGGATTGGTTGTAATCATTCCATTTTCATTCATGATTTTATCTATTTGGGTCATCTCCCTTTTCTTTTTGAGAAGCCTGGCTAGAGGTTTATCAATTTTGTTTATTTTCTCAAGAAACCAACTCTTGGTTACATTGATCTGCTCTACAGTTTTGTAGATTCTATATTGTTTATTTCTGCTCTGATCTTTATTATGTCTCTTCTGCTTGGTTTGGGGGTGTCTTTGCTGTTCTGCTTCTATTTCCTTTAGGTTTGCTGTTTGATTTTGTATTAGGGATTTTTCTTGTTTCTTGAGATAGGCCTTGATTGCAATATATTTTCCTCTCAGGACTGCCTTTGCTGCATCCCAAAGCATTTGGATTGTTGTATTTTAATTTTCTTTTGTTTCCATATATTTTTTAATTTATTTTCTAATTGCCTCGTTGACCCATTCATTCTTTAGTAGGTGTTCTTTAACCTCCATGCTTTTGGAGGTTTTCCAGACTTTTTCCTGTGTTGATTTCAAGTTTCATAGCATTGTGGTCTGAAAGTGTGCATGGTATGATCTCAATTCTTATACTTATGAAGGGCTGTTTTGTGACCCAGTATGTGATCTATCTTGGAGAATGTTCCATGTACAATTGAGAAGAAAGTATATTCTGTTGCTTTGGGATGCAGAGTTCTAAATATATCTGTCAAATCCATCTGATCCAATGTATCATTCAGGGCCCTTGTTTCTTTATTGATCCTGTGTCTAGATGTTCTATCCATTGTTGTAAGTGGAGTATTTAAGTTCCCTGCAATTACCACATTCTAATCAATAAGGTTGCTTATGTTTGTGATTGTTTTATATATTTGGGGGCTCCCATATTCAGCCCATAGACATTTATAGTTGTTACCTTTTCCTGATGGATAGACCCTGTAATTATTATATAATGCCCTTCTTCATCTCTTGTTACAGCCTTTAATTTAAAGTCTAGTTTTTCTGATATAAGTATGGCTATTCCAGCTTTCTTTTGACTTCCAGTAGCACGATAGATAGTTCTCCATCCCCTCATTTTCAATCTGAAGGTGTCCTCAGGTCTAAAATGAGTCTCTTGTAGACAGCAAATAGATGGGTCTTGTTTTTTTTTTTATCCATTCTGATACCCTATGTTCTTTTGGTTGGAGCATTTAGTCCATTTACATGCAGTGTTATTACTGAAAGAAATGGGCGTAGAGTCATTGTGATGTCTGTAGGTTTCATGCTTGTAGTGATGTCTCTGGTACTTTGTGGTCCTTGCAACATTTTACTCACAGAGTCCCTCTTAGGATCTCTTGTAGGGCTGGTTTAGTGGTGATGAATTCCTTCAGTTTTTGTTTGTTTGGGAAAACCTTTATCTCTTCTTCTATTCTGAATGACAGACTTGCTGGTAAAGGATTCTCGGCTCCATATTTTTTTTCTATTCATTACATTGAAGATTTCCTGCCATTGCTTTCTGGCCTGCCAAGTTTCAGTAGATAGGTCTGCCACTACTCTTATGGGTCTACGTTTGTAAGTTAGAGCCTGTTTATCCCTAGCTGCTTTCAGAATTTTCTCTTTATCCTTGTATTTTGCCAGTTTCACTATGGTATGTCATGCAGAAGATCGATTCAAGTTATGTCTGAAGGGTGTTCTCTGTGCCTCTTGGATTTCAATGCCTGTTTCCTTCCCCAGATCACGGAAGTTCTCAGCTATAATTTGTTCAAGTACACCTTCAGCCCCTTTCTCTCTCTCTCTTCTTCTGGAATTCCTATGATATGGATATTGTTCTGTCTGATTGCATCACTTAGTTCTCTAATTCTCCCCTCGCACTCCTGGATTTTTTTATCTCTCTTTTTCTGAGCTTCCTCTTTTTCCATAATTTTATCTTCTAATGCACCTATTCTCTCCTCTGGCTCTTCAATCCGTGCTATGGTCGCCTCCATTTTATTTGCACCTCATTTATAACATTTTTTAGCTCCTTATGACTATTTCTTAGTCCCTTGATCTCTGTAACAATAGATTCTCTTCTGTCCTCTATGCTCTTTTCAAGCCCATCGATGAATTTTATGACTATTATCTAAATTATTGTTCCATTATATTGCTTAAAATCGTTTTTGATCAATTCGTTAGCTGTCGCTACTTCCTGGAGTTTCTTTTGAGGAGAATTCTTCCATTTCATCATTTGGGTAGTCCCTCTGGTGGCTCCAAACTGCAGGGCACTTCTCCTGTGCTTTCCAGAGAAACTTGTGTTGGTGGGCGAGGCTGCAGTCAGATCCGATATCTGCCCCCAGCCCACCACTGGGGCCACAGTCAGACTGGTGTGTACCTTATCTTCCCCTCTCTCAAGGGCAAGACTCACTGTGGGGTGGGGTGGCCCCTGTCTGGGCTACTTTCACACTGCCAGACTTGCGGTGCTGCTTCGATGGGATCTGGCACAATAGCGGGTGGATCTGCAAGGTGTACAGGGGCTGGAGGAGCAGGCTTAGCTCACGTTGCCATAGGTGGTCCCCTGTGGGAGGGGCCCTGAAGCACCGGAAGGGAGGCAAGCCTGTGGGAGGGATGGATCCACAGAAGCACAGCATACACAGCGTTTGTGTGGTGTAAGCAAGTTCAGTGAGGGGAACTTGTTCCCTTTGGAATTTCGGCTGGGGATGAGAGAGGGAAATGGCACTTGCCAGCGCCTTTGTTCCCCTGCTTAGCTGAGCTCTGTCTTCTGGGGCTGAACAACTCTCCCTCCTGGTGTCCTCTTGCCCACCCCACTCCCTGAGAGCAGAGCTGTTGACTTTTAACATTCCAGATGTTAAGTCCCGCTGGCCATCAGAACTCATGCAGTCTGGCCCCTCCGCTTTTGCAAGCCAGTCTCTGGGGCTCTGCCTTGCTGGGCGGGCTGCCCCTCCACCTCTCTGGCTCCCTCCTGCCAGTCCATGTAGCACGCACCGCCTCTCCACCCTTCCTTCTGTGGCCTCTTGTCTACCCTTGGCTCCAGAGAATCCATTCTGTTCGTCTTCTGGTGGTTTTCTGGGCTATTTAGGCAGATGTAGGTGGAATCTAAGCAATCAGCAGGACAAGGTGAGCCCAGCATCCTCTTACGCCACCATCTTCCCCTCTGAGTCCTGAGGGAATCCATGGCTTCTTCTTGCAAGTACTTTTGCAATCTGTTTTTTTCAGAGGTCTGCTTAGCCAAAGTGTTCTTCCATATCCAGGCTCTTTGTTCTCCCTTCTGTCACAAGCTCAGACCCATGCTGGCTGCCTGACATGGCCCACCCTGCCACCTGGAAGGTAAATTGTATTTTTTTAAAAAAGGTGCTGCGATGGGTATCTATGTGCATATTTAAATTTTCTTGTTGACACGACAAGGATGTCCACTCTCACCACTGTTATTCAACATAGTGTTGGAAGTCCTAGCCTCAGCAATCAGACAACACCAAGAAATAAAAGGCATCTAAATCAGCAAGGAGGAAGTCAGACTTTCACTCTTTGCAGATAACATGATACCCTCTGTGCAAAACCCAAAAGACTCCACCAGAAAACTCCTACAACCGATACATGAATTCAGCAAAGTGATAGGATATAAAAATCAATGTACAGAAATCAGTTGCATTCCTATACACTGATAATGAAGCCACAGAAGGAGAAATCAAGTAATAGATCCCATTTATAATCCAGCAAAAACCATAAAATACCTAGGAATAAACCTAACCAAAGATATGAAAAATCTATATGTTGAAAACTATAGAAAGCTTTCAAGGAAATTGAAGAAAGCACAAAAAAATGAAAAAATATTCCATGTTCACAGATTGGAAGAATAAATACTGTTAAAATGTCTATACTACCCAAAGCAAACTACATATTCAATGCAATACCTATCAAAATAACACCAGCATTCTTCATAGAGCTAGAGCAAACAATCCTAAAATTCGTGTGGAACCAGAAAAGGTCCTGAATAGCCAAAGCAATCCTAAAAAAGAAAACCAAAGCTGGAGGCATCACAATTCCAGACTTCAGGATATATTACAAAAATGTAATCATCAAGACAGTATGGTACTGGCACAAAAGCAGACACATAGATCAATGGAACAGAATAGAGAACCCAGAAATGGACCCACAAACATACAGCCAAGTAATTTTTGATAAAGCAGGGAAGAATATCCAATGGAATAAGACAGTCTCAGCAAATGGTGTTGGAAAAACTGGACAGCGACATGCAGAAAAATGACCCTCAACAACTTTCTTATACCATACACAAAAGTAAACTCAAAATGGATGAAAGATCTAAATGTAAGGCAGGAAGCCATCAAAATCCTCATGGAGAAAACAGGCAACAACCTTTTTGACCTTGGCCGCAGCAACTTCTTACTTGACATGTCTCCTGAGGCAAAGGAAACAAAAGCAAAAATGAACTATTGGGACCTCATCAAGACAAAAAGCTTCTGCACAGCAAAGGAAACAATCAGCAAAACTAAAAGGAAACCAATGGAATGGAATGTGAGAAGATGTTTGCAAATGACATATCAGATAAAGGGTTAGTATCCAAAATTTATAAAGAACATATCAAAATCAACACCCAAAAACAAAATAATCCAGTCAAGAAATGGGCAAAAGAAACGAAAAGAAACTTTCCAAAGAAGACATCCAGATGGCTACAGACACATGAAAAAATGCTCAACATCACTCATCATCAGAGAAATAAAAATCAAAACCACAATGAGATACCACCTCACACCTGTCAGAATGGTTAAAATTAACAACTCAGGCAACAACAGATGTTGGCGAGGATGCAGAGAAAGAGGAACCCCTTTGCACTGCTGGTGGGAATGCAAACTGGTGCAGCCACTCTGCAAAACAGTGTGGAGCCTCCTCAAAAATTTAAAAATAGAATTGCCCTATAACCCAGCAATTGCACTACTAGGTATTTCTCCAAAGGATACAGGTGTGCTGATTCGAAGGCACACATCCACCCCAATGTTTATAGTAGCACTATCAACAATAGCCAAAGTATGGAAAGAGCCCAAATGTCCACTGACTGATGAATGGATAAAGAAGATCTGATACACACACACACACACACACACACACATATATATGTACACACACACGCACACACAATGGAATATTACTCAGCAATCAAAATGAATGAAATCTTGCCATTTGCAACAACTTGGATGGAACTAGAATGTATTATGCTAAGCGAAATTAGAGAAAGACAAATATTATAATACTTCACTCATATGAGAACTGTAAGACACAAAATAGATGAACATAAGGGAAGGGAAGCAAAAATAATATAAAAACAGGGAGATAACCATAAGAGACTCTTTTTTTAAATTTTTATTTATTTTTGAGAGAGAGAAAGAAAGACAGAGCATGAGCGGGGTAGGGGCAGAGAGAGAGGGAGACACAGAATCCAAAGCAGGCTTCAGGCTCTGAGCTGTCAGCACAGAGCCCGACGTGGGGCTCGAACTCACCAACCATGAGATTATGACCTGAGCCGAAGTTGGACACTTAACTGACTGAGCCATGGAGGCACCCCAAGAGACTCTTAAATACAGAGAACAAACTGAGAGTTGCTGGCAGGGTTTTGGGTGGGGGGGATGGGCTAAGTGGGCAAGGGGCATTAAGGAGGACACTTTTGGGGATGAGCACTGGGTGTTATAAATAAGTGGTGAATCACTAAATTCTATTCTTGAAATCATTATTACACTATATGTTAACTAACTTGGATTTAAATTAAAAAAAATAATTTAAGAAATTAAATAAATAAATAAATAAATAAACAAATAAAATGAAAGAGGAAAATAAATGTTCCTATATGGGGAATTATAAAACCAAAGAGTATAGACTTATTTAAAGCCAAACTTCTTATTAAAGTCTGTCTCAATTTATACTCTACCCAGTGATGTTTCAATGTGTTCATTTAACTGTTCATTTAAAAATGACTTTGCTGACTTAGCAGGAGAAAAACGGCATCCCAATTTTGTTTAAATTTCTAGTTCTTTGGTAGTGACATACTTCCCTTGTAAGATAGAGTCCTGTGTTGTGCTCTGTCCTGCCAGTGTGGAGCCTGCTTGGTATTCTCTTTCCCTCTCTCTGCCCCTCCCCACTTGTGCTCTCTCTTTCTCAAATAATAAATAAACTCTCTCTCTCAAAATAAATAAGTAAACATTCAAAAAACATTTCTCACACAAAAAAAATTCCCCAGCTCACCATATTGAAAGTTGTTAGTTGATACCAGTACATTAATTTCCTTGGCATATCATAGAGTGAATGGTGGCATTTAAGTAGTTCATGAGGAACTGGGCCTTCGTCCATCATTTTATTCTAATACTATTGTGGCCTTTGTGGGATGTTTTTGCTTCTTCCATGGATATTTGCTGTAGCTCCTATGAGAGTGCATAAATTTGGGGGGGACCTCTTGTATCTCACCCTCTCACCAACAGCTTGGTTTTCCTCTATCCATCAGCTACACTGAATGGGGGCCCAATGACAGTCAGTCTGGGGCTTTTGCTTGAGCCTTTGAACTGCTGTGTCCATCCTACTAAGGGAAAGTCCTGTTAAAAAAAAAATATAGAGAGAGAAAGCAGAATGTAGCTGAATGCTGGGGAGGCCTTGACATGTCAGCCTTGATCCCTAAAGCCAACTCCATGCCTTGACCTCTTGGTTGCATGAAACAAAAAAAAATTCCCTTTTCTTTCTTCCACTAGATTGGGCTTCTTCAGAGTTGCATTGGAAAAAATCTTCTCCGATGCTGTTATGCTACTTTACTCCAAATATAGTTCTGGTTGTTTTAATTCTTCCTTATAATTAAATAATAGCTTTATCTCATTGTTTTACCATGGATTTGTTGAAAGTGAGTGTTTTAAAATAACTTTTTTTACGGACAACAAAGTGCACAATTCTTAAATATTCAGTTCAATGATTTTTTAAAAATTTCTTCTAACATTTTTTTATTATTGAGAGACAGAGCATAAGCAGGGGAGGGGCAGAGAAAGAGGGAGACACAGAATCCGAAGCAGGCTCCAGGCTCTGAGCTGTCAGCACAGAGCCCGACGCGGGGCTCAAACCCACAAATCAGGAGATCATGACCTGAGCCGAAGTCGGATGCTTAACCGACGGAGCCACCCAGGCGCCCCCAGTTCAATGATTTTTGACAAATGTATATACCTGTGTGACAACTGCCTAAAACAATACTGAATCTTTATGTCTTACCTTGGAGAGTTATCACACTCTTTCTAGCCAATCTTCAAACCCTCCATGCAGAACCAAGTTCTGATTCCTGTAGCTAGAGATTAGTTTTCCCCAGTCTAGAACTTTACATAGCTGGATTCATAGATTATGTGTTCTTTTGGGTCTGGCTTCTTTCATTCAACAGAGTCCAGTGCAACTCCCATAATATCACAGATCTGGTTTGTCAAACAGATGATCATCAGAGAGGGTGGACATAATAAATATATGACAGAGGAGCATGACAAACTATAAACAGGACAGTCTTGTCTGCTTGAAATAGGCAGATGGAGTTAATCCAACACACATTTATTAGTACCCATTATGTGCCAGCCACTCTAAATAAACAATACCCTGGCTGCCCCATAGCTCACATTACAGGGGGGCGCTTTTGTTAGGGAGAGCTGTCTGTACTTGAACAAGACCATTTCCAGCATGTTGGAGGGCCAGGTGCTCCTTTAGTTTGGGGGAGCTGGGAAGGGCCCCTGAAGTGGTGATGCTAGAGAGGAGGTCGGACTGGTTTCCTGCAAAGGTGACAGCAAGTGTAAAACCATGAGGTGGAACATTTCTGGGAGAGAAAACCAGCATGGACTAAGTGGAGCAAATGTGAGAGAGAGTGCAAGGAAAAACTTCCAAGGGGTTAGGGCATGTCAGACGTGTAGGACTCTGGAGCCATACTCTGGCCTTCACTGCCTAGAAGCTTCTCAGGAGAAGGCAGCTGTCCCTGGAGATGCAGCCTACCTGGTGGGCCCCTCCCTCTCCCCACCTCCCCTCACTTGGCCTCTTCACAGGCCCACTGGGGACGAACTGAAGATGCTAGCAGTGCCTTTGTGTTAACACCCCCACAGAGCTCTCCAGACCCTGGCTCAGCTCTTTCTCCACCTCTGTTCTCTCCACCTCTTGTGACCTTAGGCTGAATACTTCAGGGAAACTGGCCTTTAACTGCACTCCACAGTTTGACTTGGAAAAATGATTCAACTTTTGTCCTGTGCAAATTAGCACTTGCACGGCCTTGAAAGAGGGTGAGTCTCTCATAAACCTTGTGCCTTTGTCACCTCCCCACTGGCTATTTCCTATTTGTTGCCCAAACTGGGATTTCACCCACGATGCCTCCTCTGTGACAAATTACACTCAGTCTGGTAAGAGAGCTGGTGAATTTGCTAGAGAAAAAGTATCTTAAGAACCTAGGCTCTTAAAGCATCTTACTTACAGTGTCTGTTCCAATGGCTTTTCACTTACCTTTTCTTGTCTCTTTGCTCTAAAGTAGAAAAGTCTGGATCATTTCTAATTCCAACCTACCCAAGAACAGCTGATAATTTTGTCTTTTCTCTTTTGGGGGGAGCTCAAGTACATATTTTACCTCCTTCTAACTTATTTGATCTTTAGAAATCCTTACTTCTGCTTCAGAGGCAGAGCCTTTAAATGTATACAACCCATGACCTATAAATCATTTGAAACTGTTAGCTAGCACTTCAGAAGTGGCTTGGTTACTAGGAGAAATGGGATTCTTGTGTGCATTGCCACTAATCTAAAGAAGGACCTTGAATAAGGACGTTTTTTCTTTCTGGAAGAGCAGTAATTAACATCTCAGGCTTCACAAGATGACCTGAGTTTAAACCTTGGCTCCACTGTTCAATAGCTATGTGACCATCTGCAAGTTACCTACTTGCTCTGAGTCTCAGGATGGCAAAGGAATTAAGAATGGGAAGTGAGGAGCCAGATTGCTTGGGTTCAAATCTCCGCTCTAGCACTTAATAGCTGTGCAACTTTAGGCAAGTTACTTAACCTCTCTGTACCTCAGCCCCCTCATCTGTACAATAGGGATACTAATAATTTCTGCCTCATAATGATACTGTGTAGGTTAAATGAGATAATGTAAACAAAACACATTTAGTAATAGTGCCTCATACACATTATGCGCTTTATAAATTTTAGCTATTGGTATTTTTAAAGTATTATTTTTTGGGGTGGGTAAAATAAACTATTGATGGCCTGATATCTGCTAGCATAGAAGTGTCTTCAGGTCTCATTCATATATTTTTTAAATGTTAATTTATTTATTTTGAGAGAGAGAGAGAGAGAGAGTGGGAGCGAGCAGGGGAGGGGAAGAGAGAGAGGGACAGAGAGAGAATCCAAGCAGGTTCTGTGCTCTCAGACAGAGCCAGACTTGGGGCTCAATCTCACGAACCTGAGCCAAAGCCGAGTTGGATGCTTAACCAACTGAGCCACCCAGGCACCCCTCATTCATATTTTTAAAATACTTTGAGATCTCTGCACTAAAGGAAATGCTCAGAAAGGGAAAGATTTCATTCCTCAGGGTAGCACCTCTAAATAGCAGCCGTCATCATTGCCTTGATTAGGTAATCAGTGCCCAAAAAACAGCTGAATCACAGCCCTGATTCCTCCTGATGGAAACTCACATGGTCATTGTGCTCACTTTCTATTTTTGAAATATACCTTCATGGATGGAATTTTTGGTGAGGAAGTGAGGAAGAACCAGGGCTATTTAATTCAGAAATCTTGTGTGTGATCACGTCAATTTGGCAAAAGTAATTTTTTGCTCAGAGTTAACTGATTGGAGGTGGGAAAGGAATAATAGCCATTTTATCTAATTCTAAGCAAGAATAAAAGAAATGAAAACAAATGATAAGCCAAATCAACCTGCTATTATTCTAATCCAGTGAGACCGAACAAGCCAAATCCTGAGTCACCTTCCTGGCCAACTATTTTTATTGACTTGAAATAACAAAGGATGAAAGCCTGAAATGACCTAGATCACTTTTCTTACAAAGCTTCTGGGTTTCAGTGCATATCCTGGAATTCCCCGAGAGGCGAGGACTGTTTACTTAAGTCGATATTCTGGAAATGGACATTTTAAAAAGTTGGGAGACAAAGAAAAAACTTAAAGTGGGATAAAACCTTCCTTAGCCACAGATTAAGTAATTTTGTTTTGCTAAATTTGCACGGGACTTATTCTTTAGTGCATGCTTCTTGGAGGCATCAGTAATTACAGTGTGTTTACAAGTCAAGGCAACAAAGTAGACAGAAAAGAGTTGTTTCTGGGCTGATTCAAAGGCAGGGTGGATACGAATATTTTAAAATTATGAACAATGTACTTTGGACACACACCGATGTATAGCAATGATGAGACAAAAGCCCATTGAACAATTACACTCCTTCCAAGGACCACGCTGTCATGAAGCCCACTGCCAGAGGTGACTACTGTTTTGGATTTGGTGTTTCCCAGTCCACTCGCACATACATGCCCTAGAAATCCTGTGTGTGTATAAATATACATGCACACACATTGGGGCTAAGCACAGACAAGATTGTTTGTCACAGCTGGGCTCAATCCTGACACATTAGGACAGTCTGAACATTCACCCACAGGTGAACCAATCAATAAATTGTGCTGTATTCATTACAATGAAGCAATTAAAATAAAACTGGAAAAAAATCTCAGAAATGTAATATTAAGCAAGAAAGGCAAGTTGCAGGAGAAGCCCTAGAGAAGGACGTTTTCCTTTATATACAGCTTTATGTCATTTCATGGGGTTAGCTGGTAAAGGGACAGTCTTTCCTCAGGTTTGCAGTTTGCCTGCCTCTCCCCCACCCCCACCCCCCACCTCCCTCCCCCAGGCTAAGGCCTTGAGTGATAGGTATAGATGGCTGGAGCCATCCTTCCCTCTGTCTGTCTGTCCGTCTACCTGTCACCTCCCTAGAAGCCCTGAGGTTTGTCTTGCTCGAATCTCATAAACTGAATTCACTTTCATTTAGCTTTTCATATCAGCTCCTAGTCTGCTGAATTCAACACTGGCACAGAACAACTATGAAAATCCTAGGAATTATTCTGCTAAAACTTTAGCTCATTATTTTGACTGTGTTGTCTTATGAGACCACGTGCTGTCTCAGGTTGAAACATAGACTTGAGAGGAGGTAGTTGATTTGGGAGGGATCCCAGGAAACACTGGCAGGGGAGTAGGAAAGTGAGACACGCCAGAGAAGGTGGTCTGGTGGGGTTAATTACCAAGCATATCAACCATTGCATTTTTCAGAGTTACTCTACTTCCAAAGGTGAGGGAACTGGGATCTTTATCCATCAACCATCTGTCTGTCACTGGTTGTGGGTTAACTCTCTGGTATGTCCATAGCATGGACCAAATATGCTCCCATAATGAAAAAAAAAAAAAGCTTTTGGGCAGGGACTCACAGTGTTTCACAGTAAGTGGCCTCTGGATGCAGAGGTAAGTGCAGAAGAGGTTGGGTGGAACACCTAAAACATCTGCTCAGCATCTTGAGTGAAGATTACCAGGGGATGTTTTACATCTGCCAATATTTCCCCGTCAAATTCTAACTTATCCTGTGGTTTACCAGAACCAGTTAAATACAAGCTGCTGTTTCCTAGGATTTCACTTTCCAAAGCAAGAATCATATATACCATATAAATATTGCATTGAATGCCATACTTTTATTGAAAAACATTCATTTATGTCAGGGTACTGAACACACTTCCAGGGGTCAAGGCTTCCAGAAGGTGGAGAGTCTACCATTAGGAACTCTTCTAATGTAGCTTCTTGTAGCTAAAGAAATATCAACTGGGGAGGAGTGCTGCTCCCCAGAGTGCCTCACAAAATTTGAGTTTATCAGTGGTATCACCGTGTGTTTGATCTCTGGAGTATGGTTATTCAGGTCCAGAAACAGTGCTATCACGTCTGTTTGTGGTTTTCAAGATCTGGATAACTAGCCCATACCAACCATCCAATTCATAACAGACTTTATATGTAAAGTCAGGCACAATCAGAGCATTGGGAATTGGCAGTTTTTGAATGATACGTCCCACCCTCCAGCAGTTTTCCTCTTGATAGCCATTAGTTAATGACAGGTGCACTGTCCTCCTACCCCCACCTTGGAAGTCTTAGATAAACATTGGCAATGTCTTACTATCTAATTTGCCTTTTAATAAATCATCCAAGTCCCCCTTACTTGATAATAGGGAGAGTGTAACTTAACTAAGTCTATTGCACTCTTCTCATCTGTCCTTTCCTAAGAACACACCTGGGGTTCATAATAGAGACTTGGAAAACCCACTAGTATTGCCATTAGTGCATTTATTCCCTACCCCTCAGGACAGCCTCCTTCCCGACTCTAAAGTCCAGTAGTCTCTCTGTGCCTTCAAAAAGGCAGGGGATATTGCAGGTTGGTCACCAAAGGGTAGTCATGTGAAAAACCAGGAAGAAATATGAATTCCTTCAATGTTTGTAGACAGCAAGATGGCTCATGTCAAGCAGTAGCTTATGTCAAGCGGTGATGCAAGCAACCAAGGGCACCGCAGCTAAGACCAGTTATTGCCAAAACCAGCACGAGCTGATGACACCCGGAACTGATGACCAGCAGAACCAGAGGAGGTCTGCAAAGACCCAAGACTCATTAAATCCCTTTAAAAGGGGAGGATTTTTGCAGCAAACTGACTTTCTAGATGCTGACCCTTTCCTATCTGATCATATCACAAGGGCAGCTGCTGCCAAACAGTCTGCCAGATTGATATCTGAACATAACAGAGACCCTTCACTGCCTGAACATAACAAACAGCACGTGCCAAGAGCTGATCCGGACCAAACCGAGGCCTTATCTCAACCACGCTGGCAGACTGACTTCACGTTTGGTTCATAGACTTCCTACCCCCTGTTCTACTTTGTTTGTTGAGTGACTTGTCTTAAGCTTTGCTTTGTGTTTAACTTGGGTGACAAGTTAAAGTATGTGATGGAATGTCATTGAGTTTGGAATCCTAAACCTGCTTTACAATTATGGCATAAATTGTATGCTTTCCATAAATTTGCTTTATGACTGAATAAAGGCTGACACTGGGGAAAGACACAACTTGTGTGTGCACCTTCAGAGAGTGCTCATGACAGTCAGTGTCAAGAAATGAGTGCGGATCATGCAGAGCAGAGGTCACTCCTCCTTGAAGAAGCAAGTTTCCTCTGCTTCAAGTCCTCAGGGTCTAATGATGCTGCTGCCTAATCAGGGGGAAGGTCCTGATCCTTCGAAAAGCTCCTTTTTCCACTGTCAAGGATGATTTTTACAAAATGCTTCCCATGATAGATTGATTAATGGTCATGATTCTTTTTTTTTGTTTTATTTATTTTGAGGGAGAGAGAGAGAGAGAGAGAGAGCATGAGCAGGGGAGGGGCAGAGAGAGGGAGAGAGAGAGTCCCAAGCAGGCTCTGTGCTGTCAGCATGGAGCCTGATTTGGGTCTCCAACTCACAAGCCATGAGAATCAAAATCAAGAGTCAGATGCCTCACCTGGGCCGAAATCAAGAGTCAGATGCCTAACCGACCAAGCCACTCCAGGCAGCCCCAATGGTTAAAATTCTTATTTTTTAAATTTTTTAAATGTTTATTTATTTTGAGACAGAAAGAGAGACAGAGTGAGAGCAGGGGAGGGCCACAGAGAGATGGGGGACACAGAATCCGAAGCAGGCTCCAGGCTCTGAGCTGTCCAGACAAAGCTCGATGTGGGGTTTGAACCCATGGGCCATGAGATCATGACCTGAGCCAAAGTCGGATGCTCCACAAACTGAGCCACTCCGCTGCCCCCCATAATTCTTTCTTTTTAAGTTTATTTATTTATTTTGAGAGAGACAGAGACAGCGTGAGTGGGGGAGGGGGAGAGAGACAGAGAGAGAGAGAGAGAATTCAAAGCGGGCTCTGCACGGAGGCTCCACACCATCAGTGCAGAGCCCAATGTGAGGCTTGAACCCACAAAACCGTGAGATCATGGACTGAGCCAAAACCAAGAGTTGGACAATTAACTGACTGAGCCACACAGGCACCCTGCAAATGCTCATAATTCTTAACCCCTCTCTCTATCCATTCCTTTCACTCTCCTCCTCTGACTCTCGGCTTGGCTTTGTAAGTTGCTTTGGCCAATAGGATAATAGCAAACATGTCACAATTAGAGGCTTAAAACTGCATGTGCAGTTGGGATTGCTCCTTCGTCATTAACAGAAGAAGGATATGCCCAGGCTAATCCACTGGTCCCAGGAGAGGGTTGAGAAAAACATGGACCAGAGCAGAGTTACTTACCTCAGTCATCCTAGCAAAGGCCACCGTGGATCAGCCAATAACTAGTGAACTCCTAGATAAGTGATCTCAACCAAGAGCAGCCAAGCCTGACCCAGATCAGATAAAGCCCATAGACTCATGAGCTGAATAAATGTTTATTGGTGTATACCACTGAAGTTCTGTGGTTGGTTACCATGCAACATTTTAGTGGTAGAGATAATTGATATGCTCTCTTCCTGACTCTTCTGGAGACTCCATCCATGTTCCTACCTGTTCACCAGCTGCAAAAAACTAGTTACAATTCCAGTATATTTTTAAGTGCTTCTTGTAATACTGAATGAATCAAAAGTTAATTTCTCAAGTCAATTTCTATTGACCTGCCTATCTCATGCTTGCTTGGTGCTTCTCCTGTGGATATTTGTTTAATTAGCCTGTAAATACCCCCATTGTCCTTTATGGAGGCACACCATGTGATTACTTTCCTTGTCACCAGCAAGGAAATTTGACAATTTCCTTTTCAAATTCTTGAAGATTTCTCTGTCTGCCTCTACCTCTGGAAGACCACTCTCCCTCCCTTCTTGTCACCTACATTTCTACTCCTTGGTGAGAAAAGCAATCCCTGTCAGGCCAGTCACCTTCTTGGGGGGAAAATCTATTTATCATGTAGACACCAGGCTTATTTAGGGTCATAGACATGAGCCATAGAGAGAGTCACAGGTTCAAAGAATTCTAGAACGAGAAGGATGTTACAGATAAGCCACCAGATATAGCCCATGGCTTTGACTAGCTGAGCAGATAAGTCTTCAAGATTTGTTAGGTCCAGATCCTTGGGGACACCACACACACCTCTGTTTTAGCTACTTATTGGGATGTAGCTCATTATAACAAATATTATCTCGCTATAACAAATTATAGTGGTTTGCTATAACAACCATTTTGTTTATCTGTTCACAATCATGTAATTTGGGTAAGGCTTGGCTAGGACAGTTCATCTCTGCTCTACATGGCTGACAGGTTTGACTAGGGCTGAAGGGTACACTTGCAAGATGGCTTTGCTCCCATGGCTGGGAAGTTGGTGTTAACTGTTGACTTGAACTCAGCTGAGGCTGTTAGCCAGGGGCCTCTGTTCTGTTCTGTGTGGCCTCTTCACATGGACTAGATTAGACAACTCACAGGGTGGCAATCTCTGGATAGTCAAACTCCTTACGTGGTGGCTGGCTTCTTCCAATGTGCAAAAATGAAAGCCAAGGCCTTTTTAAAGCTTAGAATGGAAACTGGCACTCTGTCACTTCCTCTATGTTCTATTGGTTATAAAGAAGGTCACAGAATCAGCCCAGATTCAAGGGGAAAGGAAAAATACAGGGGTATATAAACACCGGGACTGTGGTTCATTGAAAACAACCATTGTAAAAGATTAGCCCACTCTCTTTCCAGCTTTTACTAAAAATTGAGCTTCCACTGACCTTTCTAGCCAGTAAATAATGTAGCTAGGTGAGCATTGGCCTGAGAGTTAGGAGACCTGAACTTCTTACCTAGCTTGACTATTAATTAACATTAGAGACTTGGAGAATTCCCCTAACTCTGAAGTTTGTCTGGATAAACTTTAAAGTAGCCTCCATTTCTAAAAACAGAGTCTAAGGTCTTGGTAGGTTTCGGTTCCCAGGCAAGGCTTTGCATTTTCCTTCACGAGTCTTTCCCTTTCTCTTTGAACTGGTCTGTCTTGATCTCCATCCAGCTACCAGGAGACTAACCAAATCATTTATTTACTTCCTACACTCTGCTGATCTGTGCCTTTCTGATTTGTCCTTTTGACCTGCTTCTTTTGTGAGCTGGATGACCTTTGGCCAGCCACATATCTTCTCTAAGTCTAGATGAACTGCAGATAAGAACCGCAGCTTCATGGGCTGTGGTGAGGATCAGATGGGAGAAGGTACATGAAAATCACTTTGCAAAATGGTACTGGGATGTGATGGCATTTTCCAGTCAGCCTAATGCCACCAGATCCATCGTGTCAGATTCAGGTGTGTTTCCGCCCCCAGTTCTGGTGACAACCAATCACTAACCAACTTTGATTCTTATTTCTCCTACTTATAATGAGGGAATACATCTGTCAGTCGCGTTTGCCTCTCAAAACATTCTATGACCCCAGACTTTTCTTGCTAATAACAGGTGACAAGTTAGGTAAAATTATCTAAATTGGATTTACAGTTGACAGTATCACAACCAGGGCTGAGGTGGAGTGGGGCAGAATTATATAGAAGCAAAGCAAGAAAGGGGCTTCTCTTAATACTTTCTGAAAGTTAAAAATAAAAAAAAAAAACCTTTATATTTATTTTGTAAGATGTCATCTTCAGAGAGTTGACCCAACCAGATAGTGAGTATCTTGGGAACAAGGATTTTGTCTTTTTTTTTTTTAACCTCTATATTCAGTGACTAGAATAAGTGCCTGGCTGAAAGAAACTCAATAAATGGGTTTTGGATAAATGAATGAGTGAGAAAAGGCTCAGATTGTAAAGAAGCTCAAGAAACAAGAGGCTTATTATTTTGATTTTAAAAACAAACACTTAAGTGATGGAGAACAATGTTAATTGGTATCTTTTGAAAAGATTATTTAAACCAAACTTTTCACACTGCAAGGCAATACTTTGTTGTTTTATGATGGTTATAGCTAAATTATTAATTTGATTTACTATAATCTGATTTATAACAATCTGAATTATTACTTTAACTTTTGAAAGGATCCATAAACTATTCACAGGTTGGGTCTTACAGGAACCAGAGGAAGTAAAATATGCCCTAGAACAAACTGCTGAGTCACACGTTATGTCCTTGATCCCTTAGCCAGCTTTCCTAGTCCAGTATCATTTAAGATCCAGAAAAGAGCAGATATTCACCTGGTACGATGGGGGCATCACTGAATATATCCCTCCTGACCAAGGAGTTCAGGCAACAAATGTATGAAACGGAAGGTTCTAGGCTAATGCTTTGACCTATTCTGATGGTGTTCAGATTCAATTATGTAAAGCCATGAGAAACCACAGCTGTGTAAATCCCTCCTTGTCAACACATTGAGAAATCAAGCAAACACAGAAATTGCCTTGTTTGTATTTTCTGGGAATAGAGGAGAAGAGAAAAACAAAAATAATAGTCATTAAATATTTTTGTACCAAGCATTGTGCTCAATTCTTTTTATACTCATTTACTCTTTAGAATAAACAGCCCAATGCAAGTTTCTCTCCACTTAATAGATGAGGAAAACTGAGGCTTGGATAATTGAGTCACCCATTTAAGATTACACAGCTAGTAAGGGGGGAAAGAATGGGAGCCTTTGCTTTTGCTGTCATCCCATCCAGCCTTCTACAGAGTCGAAGAAGTTCACTTGTCTCTTCCTGCTTTGATATCATCACCTTTACTATCATTTGGCCCTCTGTTTGTCTTTTTTCAAGTTTATTTATTTTGAGAGAGACAGAGAGAGTGTGAGTAGGGGAGGGGCAGAGAGAGAGAGAAAGAGAGAGACAGAACCCCAAGAAGGCTCTGCACTGCCAGTGCATCGCCCAACACGGGGCTTGAGCCCACAAAACCATAAGATCACGACCTGAGTTGAAACCAAGAGTCAGACGCTTAGCCGACTGAGCCACCCAGGTGCCCCTGACCCTCTATTTTTATAAGTCTACAAGAACATACACACATTTCTGCAACCCCTCCATTGTGCTGAGTACAACCACAAGCACAAACTTGGGTGGCAACCACACAAAACCAAACTGCTTCTGGTGGTCTTCGCACAGCTCATTGCATTTTCCTCCTTGCCCTGCCTGTAGTGTGTTCAGCTCCTTTTCCCAGTTCAAGTGTCACGTCCTCCAGAAAGACTTCTCTGAGTCTTCCCCTCATCTCTACTGCCCAGTCCTTCCCACAACGCCCTGCATGTGTCGCTATTGTTAATTACTATTACCTAGTTGGGTATCCATCTCCTGCATTAGACTGTGAGTTCTCTGAGGACAGGGCCATGTCCGTCTTTTCAGTTAGACTATGACCTCCCTGGGGTTTGAGAGTGTGTCCTCATTCTATTTGTAACTTCACTGCTGTGCACAAAGCGGGGACTCAGTTGAGTCTACTGATTGGATCAAAAAGATTGCCAAGAAGGACATTAAAACATGATAAAAGTGTAGGTCATAGAGAGGTACTTCAATTCAGAGAAAAGGGGAAAAAGAAGAATATAGAAAGAAGGAAAGATAATATAAAGGGAGGTACTTAGTAATGTTCCCTGTGGCATTCGAATTCCTCAATTTGAGTTAAACAGAAACAAAAATATGATTCCATTATTTCTAATTATTCATTATGATCATTTTAATAATTGTGTAATTCACACATACCCTATGTCTAAGCAACGTTAGGAGTTTCCCAGTTAAAATTTGGGGGAAAAAACCTATCAAATATAATTTTTCATTAAAGATGTACTGAAAGCAGTAAACCATGCCTTTCAATCATCTTACAGAGTACAAGACCTTAATTATAAATCAGCCAAATGGATGAATTATTTTCATATCCCAGGGTATATATTAATTTATGTCAAGCAAATCATCAGTGATGATGATTCTGTTTTCTTTATTGCCCTGTGCAAGATATATTGATTTATCATTGTTATTTTAGCTACTCAACATCTAACATCCCTTCCTTCAATAATACACTCCATTGTTTTGGGGGGTATGTCCTATCCTGTATAGTCTTGGTAGAAGATAGCACCTACTTCCTACTTACAAAGAAGATTAATACCTCAGGTTTTCTGACCCAGGGTAGCCAGCCGGTGGGTGGACACATGAGCTAGGCATCCAACTAAGGTTTAGTCAATTGGATGTTCTTGAGATGTTGAACTTGAAGTTGTGAGGGATGGTGGGAGGTCCTTCCTTGTTATGGAAGCCTTAGCAGGCTGACTCATGTGCTCTGCTCTATGACCTGTCCAGGCCTCCCAGAGCTGCCTTGGCATCTAATTTTTTTGTGTTATTTTCCAACCTGGATCTCCAAACTTCCATTGATTTTTGTGAGCCTGGCATTCTCTGCATGAATCACCTGTATTTAAATAGCCAATTTCTGTTGTTTAAAACTGAAAATGCTGTCTAAAATACCAGGTAAAAATTCTCAATTTAAGACACATTTATATGTAGATCAGTAAAATCATTTGTATTCTTGTTTTGTGCTTAATAAGAATTACTGTTCTCTAAGAATTATTTTGAGATTCATTTTCTAGAAAATTACAGGAATTTATAAGTAAAACTATGTGATGAATTTCTCCATTTTGAATGAATAGTTTTTGTTGACATTCTATAATCTACATTCACTTTTAGAAAATTTAGCACCTGGTTCTAAACAAGGGAGTAAATCTGATCTAATATTAAACCTAACGGTGGCATTTTGTGTATTGAGGAAAGAGGTGAGGTAATGAGCACATTTTCACAGGCTTCTCACTTATGAAACTTCATCTCTCTTTAGTCTTTGTGCATCATCCTTCTATTCAAGTTGTATTTACTATTTAGATAGTTTCCTCGACTTTTCCAACATTATCTTTCAAAGATATTTTTTTAACTTATATAAGACCTTATGATACTTATTAATGGGCTTATAGTAATTGGCTTATATTTTTCTAATGTTGACATGTTTTCATGGTTCGATACTGAGATTTCAACACTGTTTTGATGATTTAAAAAAAGGAAAATATATCGAAGGCAGATGACATTGTGGTTGAAATGCATAGCTGTGAAAAGCTCTGCTTGACTAAATTTAGAAAACGATTAATTTTTTTTTCCTTGAGGCATTGCTTTGTTATCAAGCGTCTATCAGACATATCAAAATGGCTAGTACATTTTCAAAAAGTTTTTCAAGTCTGTCCTGAAGTGAAATTCTCATATAAAATGATGTATAGTGAAGTTTAAAGTCAAGTATTAAATCTCCTTATTTGACACATATTTGGAAAGAAAAGAAACTATTAGGAAATATTTTTGGAGGAGAAAAAATATATTTTCAGTGTCTACGGTAATATGTCATCTGAAAAATGAGGATATTAGGTTTCTTGTTGCTTAAGCGTTGAGTTTGGCATTCCATTCTTATGAAGGACCATCCTCTCTTAGGAATTTTAGGTAGGTGTAGATTCTCAGGGGCTCAACTTGCACATTGAATGGATAAGTCAACATTTCAGGATAAAAGCTGATATAAGAAAAAAACTCGAATTTATTAGGTTGTAGCTTTTTTTTTTTTAAAGAAAATAAGGATGCAAAGAAAGGTCCTATGATCAATAAAAATAAGCTGTGTCACGAGATCACAGGGGTTGGCTCCCTGTGGCAATGGCATCCAAATGAAGATCCACAGTATGTCTAATGTACCAAAAGATCTTACTCCTGAGGACAGAGGCAACAATCTTATCTTACAGGAAAATCTGTGGCTAAAAGTTGAATTTTTCCATATACTAAAATTAACATAACATTCATGACAGCTAGGATTAATGTGCGGGCACAAGATATTTTAGTCAATCTGAAAAAAAAAAAAAATTCATCCAAACTGAAAAACTCTGATGAGTGAAAATTAGAAAGTAAAATATAGTAACATTTAAGTTATCTGGAAACTAAGAGCTGGCAGGTCTAAGCATCTAAAAAGATTCCAACTATGGAAGTTAAAAAGGCAAATTGTCTCTGATAGCAAGGACTGAATTTGGGGGCAAGAGGTGGTCAAAATTAGATGAGGAAGATCTACCAGGCATTTCTCCTTTGTGTCTATTAGTAACACCAATTTGGGAGGAGATGAATGGGACTACAGTGTGTCAGGAGGGGGATAAATTACAGTTTTATAAATAATGAATAAGGTGTTTAAGAAGACGGGCAAGTCTGTCTATTTTTTGGAAAGATTTCTGAGGAAAGAAGGGTAGAATTTTAAAATTTGGGTGCGTAACACATTAGTTAAATTGAAAACATCATACTAAACAGCATGCCCTAATAATGCTGATTGAGATAAATTAATGAAAAAAATGAATGACTGAATTTATTCAGCAACTACTGATTGAATCTTGACCCTCCACCCTGTACTGGGCATAAATTCAACAAGGATAAATTGTATAATTGATGAGTATCTAACATCAATGATGGTACAAGTTGCAGTTTCCCCATAGGCCCTTGAAAGACCAATTTTTAGTACCATAGGAAAAAATGGAAAGTGCAAAACTATGGTCATTGCAAATTAGCTATGGTAGTTTTTCAATAAATATGTGTTGGTTGGACTTTATGTATATAGTATAAAACCATAAAACCAAAACCATAAAAAATTCTAAAATTTTACAGACAACACCAGGAATTGATAAGTATTTCTGTTTATTCTTTGGTCCCTATTAGTCTCACATCTCATTTTCTTCACTTTGTCATGGTTACTTGGTCTGTCTTCCTGAACACCTGAATTCAATTTTCTGTCATCAGGAAAACATGATGCTTTTCTGGTAAGTGATGAATGAAGGAAATTATAAAGCTCTAAAATCCTGCACTCTTCCCTGGTTAGAATCTTGAAACATACACCCAGTTCAGATCAGGTTCTCCATTTGTTACTGAGAAAGGGTGTTAGCTACCTGAGGGCTCCTACATTCTTTTTTTTTTTTTTTTGAAGTTTGCCCCAAATAATCAAAGATGCAAACAATGTTTTCTGCTTGAAACACCCAGCTAGGATATTGAAAATAATTCTTTAGAATATAATTATGGATTCCTGAATTTTCATTTATTCGAAGTATTATAATCAATAAAGTTTTTCTTTCTGATGATCAGACGATCTTACATTTTGCCATAAGAAGCCCCTTCAAGTTAGCTCCTATGTTTTAGAAACTTTCTTACTGATATTTGGACACAGTCTTATATTCAGTCTATATTTTTCTCTCCCAGACCCGGAATCATCCATTTCTCTAAAGAACCCTAATTACTTTGAGTGGAAATGATATTTGCAAACCAAGATCTAGGTGCTAGGTATACTCATTGCTACTGGGCATTACTGCTTCTAGGTTCTTCCCAAGATTAGAAAAAGTAGGAAATACAGCAGATTTTAAAAAATAAATAGATAAATTGATTCTAAAATTCATATGGGGGTACCTGGGTTGAGTGTCAGTCCATTAAGTGTCGGACTCTTGATTTTACCTCAGGTCATATTCTCATGGCCATAAGATCAAGATTCAGGTGGGACTCTGTGCTGGGTGTGGAGTCTGATTGGGATTCTCTCTCTCCCTCTCTCTGCCCCTCCCCTACTCATGGTGCCCCCCCCTCAAAAAATAAAATAAAATAAAATAAAATTAAATTAAATTAAATTAAATTAAATTAAATTCACGTAGAATTGGAAAAGACCTAAATAGGCAAAATAATCTTGAACAGGAAGAATATACACTACCTGAAATCAAGACTTAGAACAAAACTCCAGTAATCTGGACGGAGAGGTACCGGTTTAAAGTTAAACTAGATCAATGGACCATAACAGGGGGTCCAGAAATAGATACACACTTATGGTTGATTGATAATTGACCAAGGTACCAAGTTAATTCAATGGAAGAAAGGAAAGTCTTTCTATAAATATTTCAGGAAGAACTACATATCTGTATGGAAAATGATGATCTTTGGCCCATGAATGCATTTTTGAACCATGAGCTCAAATTGATATTTCCAGGTAAAATTTAGTTTTACAGAGTTTTTACTGACTTTCTTTGTTTTTGATATTTGTGTGTCTCTTTTCTCTTACACTGACAATCCATGGTCCTAACAGCAGTTAATATTTCTTTGCAGATCTTTTTGCCTTTAGAATATATCCCTCTATGGGTCTATAATCAGAATACTATCTTTAAAAGTCACTTGAAATGATTATTTTCTTTATACAGTTATGTTACCAATTAGATATATGTTGGGTTCATCTGTTTATTCTATATATCTGTTCATTTTCAATGATAAGGTTTGTTTTTTCTTTTTTTGACTATGTGAAACATTTAAATGGTTCAAAAGTCTAAATTATATAAAAAGGTATACTTGGAGAGGACTCTCCCATCTCTTATCCATTCTATCCCATCTACCATCCCACTTAAGTCGGCATTGGTTGGTTTTTGATTTATCCTTTCCATATTTCCTTCTGAAAAAAAAAAAAGCAAATAAACATGTATTTTATGTTCTATTTCTTTTATATTTAACAATATATCTGGAAGATTAAGTAAAATGAGGATGTAGGAAATTTTCTCATTATTTCTTATGTTTGCATACGACTGCACAGCACTACATTGCATAGGTGTACAGGATTCAATCAGCCACTTTTGCTGTGTATATATGCACTATATCCAACAAGGTCTTGCTAGACAGTTACACTGGGCTCTTTCCAGTATCTGATGGTATTCATTTTCTAGGACTGCTGCAACAAATTACCACAAACTAGGTGGCTTAAAACAATAGAAATGTATTTTCTCATAGTTCTGAAGTTCAGAAGTCTGAAATCTAGGTGATGGCTGGGTTGGGCTCCCTCTGGAAAACTCCCAGAGAGAATATTTGCTTGTTTCTTCTAGCTTTGGTGGTTCCAGGGATCATTTGGCTTATGGCTACATGACTCCCATCTCTGCCTCCATTTCTACATGGCCTTCTCTGTGTGTCTTCTCCTTTTCTATCTCTTATAAAGACACTCAATAGGTTTAGGGTCCACCAAGATAATCTAAGATGATTTCATTTTCAGATCCTTAACTTAATTACATCTGCAAAGATCCTTTTACTATTTTTTTTTTAAGTTTCTTTTATTACAGAGAGAGAAAATGTAAGCACGGAGCCCGGTGTGGGGCTCAGTCCCACGACCTTCAGTCCCATGACCTGAGTGGAAATCAAGAGTTGGAACCTCAACCCACTGACCCATCCAGGTGCCCCAGATCCTTTTTCTGAAAAAAGAAAAAAAAGTCAATCACAGGTTCTGGGGATTAGGATATGGCTATATCTATTCAACACAATACATTGGCTATTATAAACACTTGCGGAAGGAATAACATTCCACATGTGGTTTTATATTTGTGGGGGCAGAGTTGGTTCTTAGAAGTAGGATTTCTGTGTCAAAGGGCAAACAATATATAATTTCACCAAATTCCCCTCCATAGGAATGGTACTATTATTTTATACTTCTTTCAGGTATGGTTTTCTGCAGCTTTGCTACCAAAGTGTACTGTCAAATTTTGTGGGTTGTTTTGTTTTGTTTTGTTTACTAATCCAAGTGGTATTTCAGGGTAGTTTTAATTTGCATTACAAGTTTTTAACTCTTGATTTCATTATCATTATTAATGAAAGTGGGGCATTTATTCAATAGCATGTAAGTGTATGTAAAGTGCTTGGCACTCTGAAACTCCAGGGGTAAAGAGTTAATTAAAAAGAGGGTAATGACCTCAAGGAGGTCACCATCCAGTAGGAATGATTTTTGAGAGCAACAGAATATGACCAGTATTTTTATTTATTTTTGTTTCATGTGGAATATTACACGTGGGTGAAAAACCATCAAAGTAATAATTTATATTTCTTGCATTTTTTAGAGAAGATCTGGAGTTCTACATTTTCATCATCAAATAAAGGCTAGATATAATGGATGAGATGAAGTTAGTGCATGAATGCCTGCTTCTGGTACTACCAAGTTTTGGCAGTGTCACGTGTTTACTGTACGTTGTCATTTATCTCTTCGTTTATTCAGTTGTTCTGCCCTTTGACTAGACTGGAAGCCTTGGAAGTCAGGAGGCTGTATCTTATACATCTTTTTATCCTCAAGGTTTAGATTCATGCCTTGTACACAGCAGATGCTCCATAAATGTTTGATTACAATGACAGCTTGCTCTACAATAGAAAGTTTGAATTCCCTAAGTCCATCCTATTTTTTTGAATCAAAGGTATCTTCTTCTAAAGGAATGGGGCAGTGAATACTCTGACATACTATGTACAACCAGGTACAGTCCAAGTTGCTGTGACAAAGACACCTAAAATGCTTTAAAAGAAAAGGTTATTTCTCTCTTGCAACAGTCTTGGAGGGTTTGTGGCCCTTTTTGAGATGTTCTCTGGGTACCCAGGCTGACATCATCCTGGGTGCGGGGCTTCCATCTCTGGATCTGAGTTCACCCATGTTATTGGGTTTATTATAGCTGAATATATATTTTTATAGCTGAATAATATTTCTTTGCATGAATATGTTCTCATTCTATCAATGCTATTTTGACAACTCTAAAAATAAAGAGAGGCTCTAGCAACCAGAAGATATGTTTTTGCATGCTTGGATGAGATAAATAGGACTATTTTAGCTCTTTATTCATCTTATTTAACAAACTTTTATTGACTGCTTCGTGTCTAAATATCATGCTAGTTATGAGAATACAAAGCATTGCAAATTTCCAGATCTTGCCCCAAGTTACAGGTTCCCCTGAATGAGAAAATGTTGTGTTGTCCTAATTGGATGGAAACCACATGGTTTTAAACAGCCAGCTTAAGTACTTGCTCAAATTTTGTCAAAATTTGGAGCATCAAAGGATCCAGATGCCAGTAAGTAACGCTACAGATCTCTTGTAAGAAATCTCCAGGCCATCCTTCATCTCAAAGTTTTGCTTGAGGTTACAGGCACTTAGCCTTAAAAAGCATACCGGCCTGAGAGTCAGGTCCCTCAGGTTCTATTTCTGGTTCTGCTACTGGATTCTTATGCAGCCTTGCACAACACAGAGAATGTGCACTTCCTATATAAAGCAAGAGACAAGATCCTGAGGAGCAAGGGAACTTTATACCCTAAGTGAAGTTGGGTCCCAGGAACCAAGGGGACTGGCTGGACTCCTCACCCAGAGTCTGGGGATGCTCTTCCTGCTGTCAAAGCCATTCATTTTAGTGTGAAATTGGAGCTCCAATTTTAGTACTGTCGAGGGACATCGATTCGCTTCCTGGTGTGAATCCTGAGCCAAAACGGAAAATGGTTTGCATTTTAAAAGCCTTGAAACTTTTCTTACTGAGATGTTTTTGTGGTTCACGTTGCACTAGAGTGAACTGGGTGGGTAGCACACACCAAGCAGTGAAAGTGTGGGAGCTCTGGGCCTCTCTGGATGGGGTTGGCGGATGCTGTCCAGCGGCTTGGGGAACCCTGGAAACATAAGTCGCGTCGCCTCTCCCCCTGCACAACTACATTTCCCTGGAGAACTTGCGGCACACGGCCTGTTGAAGAGGAAGAACGTGCTCAGACCTAACCCATTGACTCCCATCGTGCCTAAGACACGCCAGCCTGATTGGAGGACTTTTTCGCAGTGCATTCTGGGACTTGTAGTACAGCCTGTGCAAGGGGCAAGCTTCTTTGTGATTCGCGGCGCCGACTCTGCGCTCCGGGCGCGTCCCCGTGAGGCGGGTCCGAAAGGCGCGCGCTTGCGCCGCTCCCGAAGGGCCCGCCCGCACCTCCGCGGGGCGGGGCCGTCGGTTCCGCGTCGACACCGCCTTCCTGCACCGCCCTTCGCCGGACCCGGCCCGCCCCTTCTTCCTGGAGCCACAGCTGAAGCGGCGGCGGTAGCGGCGGTGGCCCGGCGGGGGGCGGCGAGTGGCCCGCGCGACACGCGCCGGCCCGGACCTTATGCGGTGACTCGCGCGGCGCAGGCGCCTCCTGCCCCGCCGGCGGGGCTCGGGTTTCCCGCGGCGGGATGTTCTCCCGAAGGAGCCACGGGGATGTGAAGAAGTCCACCCAGAAGGTGCTGGACCCCAAGAAGGACGTGCTGACCCGCCTGAAGCACCTGCGGGCGCTGCTGGGTGAGGCGCGAGCCGGGGCGCCGGGCTTGGGGGCACCTGCCCAGACGCGGGCCGGACGAGGGTCGGGACTGGGATGCAGACGGCATCGGGGGTTGGGGGGGCGGCGTCAGACCCTCCTCTCTGGCGCCCGGCATTGTTCCCCAACAGCGGGCACTCTGGCCCTCGGGCTCTGCCCTGTCGCCCAGAGTGTAAATTTACCCCAGATTCGTGCCGGGTCACCCCGAGGCCGGTGGAGCCTTGACTCTTCCCTCCCCAGCAAATCCTGGACTCCAGGTGCTACACACACACACACACACACACACACACACACACACACTGAACTGTCTCCTCCTCTCCCATTTTTTAATTTTAATTTTGGACTCTTGACACCCTGAGTCTCCTAAGTGTTCCCAGCACAGACTTAATTGAACTGTCATCTCTTTCGTGGGCCCGCTCCCCTTAAATTTTATTTTTACTTTTGAGTTGGAGTCTTCAAATAGACTGAGACATGAAGTGCTCCCAGGATAAATTAAATTTAGCTGTCATCCCTCTTCCCATGCTCTTTTTATTTTTATTTTTATTTTTGGTCTGACTGCTTAGGTTTCTTTGTGTCCTTGGTGTGAAGGGGGGCTCCTCCTGTCTTCTTGGAGGGAAGGGTGGCTTTCCTGGGTTCAAGGAGGCTGCTGCTTCTTTATTGCCAAGATGACAGTGATAGTTCTTTGCCTTATTTCGTTTTTATGGACTGCTGGATGGAGGTTCTGTGGAGCCCTGGGGGCCCTGCAGTTGACCTGTGATGAAGCTCATCCTTGTGGGTGTGAGGTGTCCACAAGGCTTCCTGTCACCTGCTGCATGTGATCTGTAGCTGCTTTGCTAGGCTGTGCTTTGTTTTGTTTTCTTACCTACTTAGTCTTAACTTTTGTTAAGGACCAAACACCTGTGCTGTCTATAGTGTTTTGCATGGGTGGGGGTGTGAGAAAAGAACACCTTGTTTCTTCTAGATGTCTTTTGTATTCTTAAAATGAGCAAAAATCACCTGATTTAGGACACATAGTCTAATGTGCCTATCACTTGAGATATGGGGTAAAAGAATTCATTTTATATGTGAGAATTTTAAATAAAGATCTTGTTCATGAGATTAAAAGTTGCTAAGTATTTCTATTTATATTCTGTGAAGCACCTCTGAGAAAACACACACCTACCTGGTTTCTCCAAGTGAAGTTATTCACAATCTTGAATTCCTTGAGATTACACTATCTTGTTCGGTTTGGAATGAAATATAAATTAGTTACTTACTGTTAGAGGGATTAGTTTTCAAGACTTTTGAAAGTGAAATGTGGTGTCCTTGGTAAACTGAACTGTCTGCTTCCTGTAGTAAAATCTCATGCACACACAGCTTGCATTGTGCAGAGTTTTTAGTAGTGACTGATTAACACCTACTGCAGGGACATTTTTGATAAAGGAGACTTGAACAGTATTTTAAAGCATTTGATACTCTGGAAGTTTTCCTGTGGTAGAGAATTTGAACTTTTGTTCTTTCCAAGTCTGCAGGATTAAGTTGGCTACATTTTGTAAAGGCAGAATCAATTAAACCTAGATCAGTTTGGTTTCTTAGAGATATACAATACATTGTTACCATTCTGAGAAAGTTAGTTTTCAAGGCTGTGTAATTGAGGTTTCACTTTAAGGTGCATATCCTATTTTGAGGAACTTTCTTTTTCATTTCATTGAGCTCATAATGACCTCAGTTTTGTAACAAAGAGAGGTTCTTTGATATTAGGTTTCTTGTTGATGCATTTGTTTGTGGAATGATCCAGTTTACTTTATTGCTGCAATCTTTATCCATAGGGACTAGATTTTTGTAAATGTGTCTGAGGAATTCTACTTGTAATGTCTAATGTAAACTTTTGCTAACAACTATGTTTTAAAGACCTCAAAGAAAGGGGCACCTGTGTAGCTTCTACTCTTCATTTAAGCTCAGGTTATGATCTCACTGTTGTGAGATCAAACCCTGCATCAGGCTCGGTGCCAAGTGTGGAGCCTGCTTGGGGTTCTCTCTCTCTCTCTCTCTCTCTCTCTCTCTCTCTCTCTCCCTCTCTCCCTCTCTCCCTCTCTCTCTCTCTCCCCTTCCCCCTGATTGTGCATTCACTCACTCTCTCTCTCTCTGTCTCTCTCAAAATAGATACATATATAAAAAATTAAAAGCCTTAAAGAAAAAAAGTACATTAATGTACTTGTTGCTAGCATATCATATACCCTATTTGTTTGCTACTTTAAAAAAAGTTTTTTTAATGTTTATTTTTGAGACAGAGAGAGACAGAGCATGAACGGGGGAGGGTCAGAGAGGCTCCAGGCTCTGAACTGTCAGCACAGAGCCCGACTCGGGGCTCAAACTCATGGACCGTGAAATCATGACCTGAGCCAAAGTCGGACGCTTAACCGACTGAGCCATCCAGGTGCCCCGTGTTTGCTACTTTAAGAAAAAGCCTATTTAGAAAAAAATGGCCTCTTGATCTGAAAGATAGGAATTGGCCAAGATTAAGAAAACTATTTGAAGGAATTGAATATACATTATTTTTGTATTTTTATTTGCATATTCAGGTAATACTCTTGCATTTCACATATTTTATCATCAAGTGATAATAAAGGTGTTCTTTTTTTTACATAGAAAGATGATACCACTGACCTGGATTTGCAGTTATGGCTTCATCACTTTGGTTAGTTACCTAGCCTGTCTTTGAACCTCAGTTTCTTTACTCTGTCAAATGGGTATGGTAATGTCTGCCTTGTAAAGGTTATTATGATTTAATATATAAACTACTTCAGCTTGGAGCAGGCATATAACAGTTCCCTTTACCATTACTTTCCTCCCATCATTAATAGGATAGGACAAGTATTTTGATAGGTAGTTTCCCACTCCCCCCTTTGTATTTTGATAATTGCTGTGAATTTGTTCTCTCTTTATAAAAATTAGTCTAAAACTGGCTAAGAAACACACAATGAACTGTGGAAAGTAGAATTTTCTCAGTCATGGTAATGGTTCAAGTTAGAACTTGCTTAGCTACTTTAACCTGGCTACATATTGTAGATTGGTCTGATATTATTAACTTTATTTTACAAAGGGGGAGACTGAGGCACAGGCAGACCTTACAAGGGGCCAAGCGATGTACTAAATGATCTGTATATATTGTGTTAATCACAGACAGAACCATGAGCCCTTAGGTCCCCTGACTTCCAATTCTCCCTGCATTGTTGACATTATCGGTGGAAAAGTAAATGAGTATACAAAACAAAACAGAAACCAAAAAAATTCTCTGTATTGCTATCTTGCCCCAGCAAAGATTCCATGTTTAATTGAAAGTTGAGTGTCTGTTCTGAGTCCTAAAATAGAAATGGCATTGATGTAGCAAGAAGACTTGATGTAATTAGTAAGCATATAGTATGGTATGTACTTAGATAGTGGCTTTTATGGTGGACTTCAATATAGGATTTCAAGGGGTCAAAAAAGATCATTAAGAGTGGCACAAAGAGAAGGACATCTTGAAGGAGGTTTTAGTCATCCTGGGCCCTAAGGATGGTTAGACTAGTTCTGTCCAATAGAAATATAATGTGAGCCACATGTTTAATTTAAAATTTTTTAGTAGCCACATTTAAAAAAGTAAAAGGAAGCAGGTGAAATTAATTTTAATAATACATTTTATTTCATCCCACAGATCTAATATGTATTATATCAACAGGTAATCAATATAAAATAATATTTTTTACCCCAGGTCTTTGAAATCTAGTGTGTGTTGTATACTTATAGCACATCTCCTTTCAAACCAACTGTATTTTAAAAGCTTAGCAGCCACATGTGGCTAGTGGCTACATACTGGACAGAGCAAGGTTAGAATTTGGGAAGGGCAGGGGGAGGACAGTTCCAAGCAAGGGGACCTGGAAGCTGGCAGTGAAAATATGCATGGCAATGATGTGTAAAGGTGAGGAACACCAACCAACCTGCCAGTTCCTCCTGTCTGGTGAGGGAATCGAGTAATGTTGGTCCTGAGATAGAGTGCTAGAACTCTTGCCCTGAGGGTGTTCACAGTGTCAGATGAGTGATTACAGTGCTGTGTAGGCCAGGGGTGGGGGCAGAACGGTGAGTTGGACTGGGGGATACTGGTGGGGGAAAGGAGTGGTGGCCTGACTGGCAGAAGCTGGAGCAGTTGGAGGGCCAGATCAGAAAAGGTCTTGTTTGTCTGAGTTGGAAACTCATGTCTTATCTTGGAGGTGAGAGGGCCCACTTGAAGAACTCTTAGTAGGTCAAATGATAAGACTTGAGAGCTGCCTGTCAACAGAGTCAGGAAGATGGACCGGAGGGGAGGGGTGACACTACTGGCAGTGAAGAAGCAGATTATAAGGGTCTGAAATGAGATGCTCCACGAATGGAGAGGAGGGGCAGGATTACAAAGGACCAATGCAGCAGGAACTAGTGATTGTCTAAGTAAAGAAATGAAACTGAGGTTTGCAGAAGCCAGGTGAGGAGTGATCAATCTGAAGGAGAGGAGATCTGGGATGAGAGGCCATAGTCAGTCAAGTCTAATCATGAGACATCAGGGTTTGGGCCAAATATTTGAAACCAGAGAGGAGAGAGCAGTCTCTCTCAAATGCTCTCTATATATGGACAGAGTAACATGGAATATTTTGGTATATTTCAACTATTGTTTTAGGTAGGGACAAGTTCACTTAAGCAATTTTATTTATTTTTATTATTTATTTATTTTTAAAATATTTGTTTATTTTTGGAAGAGCACAAGTCAGGGAGGGGCAGAGAGAGGAGGACAGAGGATCCAAAGTGGGCTCAGCACTGACAGGCTGACAGCAGCAAGCCCAGTGTGGTGCTTGAACTTAGGAATTGCAAGATGATGACCTGAGCTAAAGTTGGACGCTCAGCCAACTGAACCACCCAGGTGCCCCTCACTTAGAATTTTAAATGTTGCCTTTTAAACTTATTTTCTTATTAACATTTTCGTACCTTTTTTCTCCCTCTCATTTTTATTAACTACAAACATTGTTGAAACTGTGCAGGGTAAGTTAGCTTACCATTTCCTGGATGGTTAAATTGTTTCCTTCCTTTCTCTTTCTTTCTCTGATGTAAATAATACCACTGTAAACACCTTGGGAAGCAGCTTTTTCTGTATTTTGTGTTATTTCCTCAGGACAGATTCCACTGAAGTCAAATTGCTGGGTTTGAACATGTTTATAACTCGATTCACTGTGTTTTCCTAAGTGTTGCTCCCAATGAGCCTGCTAACAGCAAGGATTGAGACTACCATTTCCACTGTTGTCTGACAAGCAATAAACACACTTGTGTAATTTGATAATTGGCGGTAGGCATTTTGGAGAGTAAGAGTGTCAGGGATAGGACCAGAGGAGTTGGGAGGAGATCCTGGCTGATGATAGGGGAAGATGAGTTTGGTGTTATGGGTGTTGAGTCTGAGCAAAAGGCAAGATCCAAGTGGAAATGTCTGGGAGGTTGTTGGACATGGGGTCTGGAGCTTAATAAGAGGATAAAAGCTACGATGTGGTTGTCTATCGTCATCATGGTTCCATCGAATCTTCCCACAACCTCTGATGAAGGTAGGAGGCTCTTACTCTCAACCTATAGATGAGGGAACCAAGGCTCAGTGCGCTTAACTACTTGTCTGTTAGCACCCCGCCCATAAGTAGCAGAGCCAGGATTCCTGATTATGAAGCCCATTTTATGCCTCTGCTAGTTACCTGACTCAGAAGTATATTTACATATCAGATAATATATTTACCCACCACAGTGAATGTTAACATAAAAACAAAAGCCCAAGGGTTTTTGCATGTCCCCCCAAAATGTTGCTTTGACTTGTGCTGCTTTCTTCTGTTTTACTAGATTCTTCTAGAGAGACTTGAGGCTGTATTTGATTTCAGCATGGCAGAAGATAAAGAGACTCCTTTTGTGTTTTTCTGTTCATTGGCCTCTCTGTGCCCTTGGCAGGCCTAACAGGTGGTACAATATTGCATGGACATTACTGCCAAAGGACACTCTACAACCAGAGCAAAGTCGGAGGTGCAATTTCAGGCTCTTCAGCCAGTCTTAGTGTGGTCTCCCTCATTTAACCTTGTTTGAAGCAAAGTGATTTTGCCATATGCTCCCTTTGCTAATTTTTTATCAATTACTAACATTAAAATGTTAGTATCTGTTAGTATCTGTATCCTCTGGAATATAAAATGAACTTTAGACACATACGTGAAATGCAGATATACCAATCCCTGCCTCTAGGGCTTGAGGATGTCTGTACTTTTTCTTCTTTTTTTTTTTAAAATTTTTTTTAATGTTTATTCATTTTTGAGAGATAAAGACAGAGTGCGAGTGGGAGAGGGGCAGAGAGAGAGGGAGACACAGAATCCGAAGCAGACTCCAGGCTCTGAGCTGTCAGCACAGGGCCCGACGCGGGGCTCGAACCCACGAACTGTGAGATCATGACCTGAGCCCAAGTCTGACGCTTAACCGACTGAGCCACCCATGTGCCCTGAGGATGTCTGTAGTTCTGATGTGAGAAGGAAGAACCTAGGGTAAGAGTCTGATTGAGCTCAGATGTTTTGTTTGGGACCACTTCCGGGAAGAGAGATCATTGATAAGCCTAGCGTATTTTGATGTAAACTTTTATTATTTTTATTTATTTATTTATTTATTTATTTTGTAAGTGCGTTACTGGCAATTGGGTATGAATACTTTTACTAGCTGTTTAGAGTACTTATCTTTCCATAGATAAAATTGTAGAGAATTGTTTATTAAAAAAATTTCACTTTCAAAATAGCAAATTCATTCCATTTAAATTTTTAAAAGATGTTTATTTTAAGAGACAGAGGAGAGAGTGTGTTTGCACATGCAAGCGGGATAGGGGCAGAGAGAAACGGAGAGAGAGAATCCCAAGCAGGCTCTTTGTGGAGCCCAACATAGACTGAGACAAAATGAAGAGTAGGATGCTCAACCGACTCAGCCACCCAGGTGCCCATCAATTTAAATTTTAAAATTATTCTTTTTTTTTTATTAAAAAAATGTTTTTAACATTTGTTTATTATTGAGAGACAGAGACAGAGCACAAGCAGGGGAGGGGCAGAGAGAGAGGGAGACACAGAATCTGAAGCAGGCTCCAGGCTCTGAGCTGTCAGCACAGAGCCCGATGGGGGGGTCAAAGCCGTGAACCATGAGATCATGACCTAAGCCGAAGTCAGATGCTTAAGTGACTGAGCCACCCAGGTGCCCCAGATTTAAAAATTATCCTTTAAAGGAGGGATATAAGTTATTGTACTGTAAAATTAAGAATAACATATAAATGTAGTAAAGATCTATCTTGTCTTTGGAATTTTAAAAAATTTCAGTTCCACAGACATGTTTTCAACAGTGTGAGTGAGTAAGGATGTGTATGTGTCTGTCTGTCTGCGGGAGGGCTGTGTATTCAGAGGTCAATAAGGCACAAGCCCAGAACTTAACGGTTTAATAGGACACGCAGACACATAAACAACTACATTTGGTATGAAGGAGTTAGTGCCTCTATAGAGCAGGTAAAGCTGCAGAGGTGGCCACACAAGGTGTAGAAGAGGCACAGCAAAAAGGCCTCTTGGCCTTGGAGAGGTCGCCAGTGCTTCCTGAGGGAGATGAGGTCTGAGGTGGGTTCGGAATAACAAATACAGGGTTTCCCAGGAGGAGAAGTTGGGGACAAGGGGACTGCAGAGGGAGGGACTTGTGTGAGGGTAATGGTGTGGCCACATGGAGTTAAGTACAGTGGCTTTTATCCTGTGGTGTGGGTAGATGTTGGGAACCAGGAAGACTTGAGTATAGAATAGGAGTCCCCGATGTGTCCCCTTGGTGAATGGCCTGGGAGTCTCAGTCTTCCTG